>NC_036649.1:3596086-3693198 GCF_002806865.2 Cucurbita pepo subsp. pepo | reverse complement strand
ACTTTATGGCCATAATTAGCCATTATGTAAATGTAACCGAAATTAAATAAAAAGTCTTAAAATACAATAACTCTAAATTACTCTAAATTGTAACCCACCCAAAATTGACAACAATCAAACTTCATTCTTGTTCAATGTAGCATGAATTGAAAACATCTTTTGATAATTTTGACAACATTTTCTTCACATCTTCATTGAAGTATATTGTATGATTGATGTCTCTTGGTTCATATCATGCTTACTATGTATACACGACGCATATATGTACGTTTTGCCATGTAAAGCCATGCAATGGTATTTGAATTTAACTTGTAGGAAGGGAGAGAGAGATTAAAGAATATATAGTGGAGGGTAGATAGATGATAGAATTATATGATAATTGAGTAATGGAGAAGGTGGGCTGCAAAATGGCAGAGCTGGGGAAGGGATTTGACATTTACGTGTTGTTGCTTTCTCTGTGTTTGTTTTTGTTTTTTGTGTTTTACATAAAAGTAAAACCCAATTTTCAAGACACCTTCAAATGTCGACTTGTTCTCTTCTTTCTCTCTCGGTCAGATTTTGGTTATTAATATAATATGTATTGTGGATAATTAAAATTTTTTAAAATAATTACACGTAAAAAACAACCGGACAACTTAACTCAACTCAACCTAAAAATAAATGGTTGAGTTAGGTTAGATTGTGAATTCTGTTCGGATTGCTCGGATTACGAACCCACGAATTAATCTAAAAGATTTTTCACCGTATATCTCTTCGAACTTGTATATTTTTAAAAAAAATTTAAAAATTAAATAATAAATAGAAAAGTATAAAAAAGAAAATAAAATTAGAAAGTGTAAATATTTTAGAATGAAATAATAAATTTAATATAACAATAATAATAATAATGATGATGAAACGACATTGGGAAATCAAGGGAATTGAATGCTTACATTGAGAGGTATTATTGCTCATATAATGCCTAGTCTCTATCAATATATTAATTTAATTATAAATATATTTTTATTCATTTCTTTGAGAATTGAATGCCTATATTAATTATTGACTGTCATGGAATTGCAAATAATTTTAAATATAATACCCACTTGAATAACAAATAATAATAATAATAATTGATAATGAAAGTAGTGTGTAAATTTAATTAAAAAATTATATTATACAAAATACTCGGTCTATTCCAATTTCACACCTAAACTTTGAAAAATGTCATTTTTACCCTTTCGAATAAAGAAGTAGTACATGAATATGTTAGACGAACACGATTCTCCACAATGATATGATATTGTCTACTTTGAGCATAAGCTCTTGTGGTTTTGCTTTAGACTTCTCATAAAGCCTCAAACCAATAAAGAGAGTATTCTTTGTTTATAAATTTATGGTCATTCTCTAAATTAGTCAGTCGATGTAGAACTTTCATCATCCAACAGAATAAATTGAGACTTCTCGAAAGAGTAATCTTAAAGACAAGACGGTTAAAAAAGACTTAAAAAATTAAAATTTATTATATAAATATATATATATAACTGAATTATAAAAATTTTAAAATTAAACATTTTTTTTTTACTTCGGGTAGAAAAGGGGTGAATTTTGGAGCTAAGGGATTGATTTCTGTTTCACCTCCAACTTTTTTACTGGCATGAGAAAAACAATGAAGCAGAGTGGGGAAGTAAAACCATGTGATTTTGACTTACCCATTCAGTAGAAACCCTAAATTAATAATAATAATAATAATAAATAAATAAATAAATAAATAAATAAATAATCTAATCAGACTCACAGTGAGGAAGAAATAGGGAGGTGGAGTAGGAATTAAGTAGGGACAAACAATAATTATTAATAATGTGAATTACAAATTTATTATATCATTCTTTTCTTAATTCTATATTTAAAAAATTAAAAAATTCAATATTATATTAATTATTTTTTAAACAAATTTTCTTTTAATAAGAGCGTACACAAGTTGAGTTGATGACCAAAGTAATTAGAATTATTTAATTTTTTTTATTTATCTAAATATTTTAATTAATAATAATAATAATAATAATAATAATAATAATAAAAAAAAGGGAAAAGTTAATATTATAAAGAAAGAAGCAGACGTGGAGCCCAAAGACCCATGTGTCGGTCATGGCCTCGTATTCCTCGCTCTGTCCAAAAGTGACACGCCAGCCGAGGGCCCCTATTTTTCTATTTGAAGACCCAACAAATTAAAAAAAAATTATATTTTTTTATGCAGAAAATTAAAAAAAAAAAAAAAAAAAAAAAAAAAAAAAAAAAAAAAAAAAAAAAAANAAAATATTAAATGGGTTTTCTGTTATCGGGCAGCTCAATGACTCAACCACTCCTCTGACCCATTTCTTCTTGTAACCTTCTTTCATTTTGAATGATTCCTCTTTCAATTCTATTTATTTATTTATTTATTTATTTATTTATTTATTTATTTATTTATTTCCCATTTAATTTCAATTTCAATTTTATAAATATTTTATATTATTACATTGGGGGAAAAAAAGTTAATATTTAAGCAATAAAATGGAAATGGTAGGCGGTAAAAGGAAAATTCACCATTGGAATTTTAACTTTTTACTTTTTTAATTAACTCACATGCATAGCTATGGAAATGAATGGTTGACACACAAATTTATATCATTATTTTATGTTTGGGAGGAAACCCTTTTTTACTCCCTTCATACAAACAACCCTTTATTCAAATCTTATGAATCTTATTTCCTTTTCCATTAATAATGAGTTAGTCACCTGTTAGATTGTGTGTCAGTCGCTCGGTCACTCTTGACTTGATACTAACGATTGTTCGTATAAGTTATAACCATGTAAGGACCAACTTATCGAACGGTGGTTCCATGATCGTGAACAAGAACTTTTTGGAAGTAGAAACATCCTAGCTTTCATAACCTATAGAACAAGCATGGATGGAATAGGTTATAATGACCCATGTCAATGATTCAGTAAGTTCTTTCCGTGTAATTTGTTTTCATTCATATGCTTCTTAGAAAATTCCTATGAGATTACCCAACGTAGAATTACTCCAAACAAAACACGCTTAACTTTGGGAGTTTCTGTGATTGAGCCACTGTAAATTAAAATGCATGTTGTTGGTATATGTAGTAATTTTCATTTTTTTTAAAGTCTGTCTTAAGCATCCTATCCGCTCTCATTTGGATATGATCTCGGTTCATTCATGTACCCCTCATTTAATCTAGTGTCACAGGTTATTCTACCGGGACCAAAAGGATTCACCCCTTCAATACCCCACCTACATCAAAATCATATAATCATATTCCCCGAACATACAACTTGATTACGTAAAACACGTCAAATCCAAAGCCAACACAACCTTAAGAGAAAGTAATAAACTCGAAATCTTAAAGTTTCAACGACCGTTTGTGAAAATTAAAAAGAAGCTTTAAAAAATTTACGATTTAAAGATCTATCCGACACATTAGAATTGATGAAATTGAATCCGTTTTAGGTTCGGGATGAGTAAATAATGAGAGTGAAAATTAAGAAACGGGGTAAATGATGAAGGAAGGCATTAGTGCGGTAAAATTTTAATTACAATGGTTATTGTCCACATCTCATATACATGTACGAGGTGTTCACATCAAGGTCAATCTGTTAAATCCAACGGTGTTGATGTGCAGAGTTCACATAGACAGAGAGAGAAGAAAAACAAAAATAGGGTTTTGTGAAAGAAAGTTTGTGGAAGTGAAAAAAAACCCTCTTCTTTTATAGACCCATCTCCATACCCATTTCATTCTCACTCATTTTCCTCCTTTTCTCTCTAAAAAAGTTGGAGTTTTTAGGGTTTCGGAGACGAAGAGCTCGTTTTGTTTTGAGGGGAATGTTGTCTGGCTCGAGGACACTTTTCATTAGCGTTTGATTTTTGTGTATATATTTAGTGTCGTCGGACCAGGCTTCATTCCCCCCAATTAATTCTACGGCCTCCAACACCGACACCGACACCAACACCGACACGGGTTTGTGTTTTTGGTTTTTAATTCTATTTTTGGTAAAGGGTTTATGAGAATATGATGTTGTGTTGTGTTTGGAAGTGAATTAATGAAGATGGAGTGGTGCAGATTGGTATAATGATGAAGCTTTTTGACTTCAGTTGTTTCTTTTTCTTCATCATGATTGGTTCTTTTCCCTTCTTCACTTAGATCTTGTAATGATTTCATTTTTCTTCTGACTTTTTTGCTTCATCATTACCTCTTCATTCTTTTATTTTTGGCTCATCTTCTTTCTTCGCTCCCTATTTTGTGCCCATTTTAGATCTCTTCTTCTTCAAACTTTTGCTCAAATTTCTCTCTCTTCTTGCCTGTCTTGATATTGATGAGTTGATTAGGTCAATCAAATCAAAAAGTTGATGGGACTCGATATCAATTACATTATCATAATGATATCAAATTGAGGAGCTACTAGACCTACGAAAAACGATATACGAAGTCTATTGTAGTGAGATCTCTTCTGTTCTTGACCCATATGTTTCTTCGATTCTACAATTTTCAAGCATTGTAAGGATTAGGGTTTCGTGATCTAAATCTATGTGAATAAGAAAACCCTCTCTCTAATTGTTGTTTTTCTTCCCGAGGTTGATGTCGAAGCTAATTATGGTGACCCGACTTGACTCGAGTTGTCAAATATTTGAGTTTTCGATTTCACGGTTCAAGTTTCGAGTTGTATTTCTAAATTTTGTTTTTATTCAACTCTAGATTCTCAAGACTATGCTTAGGTATTAGCTTGTGATTTAGCATGTAATATGAAATGGAGAGAAAATAATATTTATTGGGGTTTGTACCCCAAATCTTTTCTTCAATTAAGTTAATTAATTATATTGTCTTTGAATGGACCTTGAAGTTATTGCTTAATATAAAATTGTCATCCATGCTTAAATTCGTTTCTTTTAGAATCAAATGATTCTAAATTCTTTCTTTAAATAAAGGGTTTGTTTTGGTAATTCAAAATTTGGAAGAATAAACGTTTTATTTTTCTTAAAGAAATTTAAAACGTTTTCACATGCTATGCTATGCTATACTAAGTTCATTCTAAATCGGGTCATGGAGGAACACTAATTCACCAAGGAAGGGATTTTGGTCGACGACTTGCACTTTGGTCGACGACTTGCACGAGAGGACAATCAGAGAATTGTTGCATTTTCACGAGTGTTGATGTTTTATTTTCGGATGTTTATTAATATGGAGTGAAATTTAATCACGGGATTTTCTTGTATCAATTTGAATATAGTTTAATCAGTTAAGACATATAATACATTCGATCGAGAGATGAATTTGTATATTTATGCAAAACCCTATTTTTACAAATAAACATATTTTACGATTTTCTAAATTATATGATCGGTGAGATATGATACGACCATGACACACCAAGATTTAACCTATGACGAACTGTCGAGGGAAAAGTTTGAAAAATCGCCAAAGAAGTGAACGGAACGCGATTGCATGTGCTATCCATGAACTATAAGCCCTGTCGGGCCAAAAGCATCCTTAAGGACTCTTAAGAGGTTCCATTAACCAGAGGCCCCGTCGGGCCAAAAGCATTCTTAAGGACTCTTAAGAGGCCCCATTAACTAGAAGCCCCGTCGGGCCAAAAGCATTCGTAAGGACTCTTAAGAGATTCTCTTATTTTACTAATGCCACTAATACTTTTCATTTTGTAATTGTTACAAATGATTTGATCCAAATTCATTCCCTTATTTTCGTGATCTAAAATTGTATCAAATAAAAGTAAGCTGGGAAGAAAGAGTGGAATATAATCAAAATAAAATAAAAAATATTCAAAGTAACAAAAAGACTCTGATGTAATCTAAGGGCTACAATTTAAACATAAATGCAACTATTATAGTTTAGTCTCATGGTCTCCACTTGACATCCATACAAGGAGTGTCTTACTTTTACCTGAAGAAAAATAAGAGTAGCACGTGACTTGAGTATTTTAAGAAATAATCAGTAAGTAACTCCACTACTGGAGTTAGGAAATGCATACACAAGCTATCACGGTGTGAATTATTCTTTTATGAAAATATCTTATGGCCTTAAACTCTACTTTCCAATTTGGACAAATGTAGTACTTCTTTACACACGGTCCACCCACGTATGTGCTCATCCTAACGGGAAAGTATCCTGATACACGTGACATACAAAAATACATGAGGTCCCCATAACTTTAAATCATGACGTAAACGTATGATGTAGTCTGCACATTCATTCTTTCAAAACATAACTTCAAGAATACATACGTGACGTGACGTAACAATATCTCATAATCCAGAAGTACTCAAGTAACATAGTGTGCATGACATATCATATAGAAGTATGCATCATACGACATGAAAGTCATAACCAGATCCATAATATAACATAAACATCTCATAGCATAACTTACAATATAACATAACATAACATAGGTCATAGCATCACACAACATAATACATAGAGATTAAACAATCACAACAATCATAACAATCACAAGGTCCGACACGAGCAAGGGTCAAAAGGCATGCACCATTCATACTTCAAGCAGTTCATCCGACCAAATCAATAGTAAAACCACTTACTTGGTTGACCTATGTCAGAATTGCTAATCCATCGTTGTGCTAGCCTAGATATATATGTCCTTTATAATCCAATTCCACCTAGTTTGACCCATGACATTAGGTTAGAATATATTAACGAGCTTAACTCACCTAAAGATATCGAATAATCTGAACTTTCTATTCAAAATAATTTAAATTGAGCAAACAAAAGTCATACTGATCTCAAATGCTTCCAATAACCTCAAAATCGCTGTGAAATGGTCCAAAATGGGATGAAGAGGTCCAAGAATGAAACTTGAAACATTCGGATAAACCTTCTACATTATCAAAGTGAGAAAATTTACAACTTTGTCTCTGAACAAGTCTAGACCAACTGCCAATTGTTTCTTATTTAAAGTGTCTGGTAGACCACATTCTTCAACATTCGGTGTCCAAGAAATACATTTATGCTCTTCCAAAACTCATATTTTGGGACCTTGGTATAACGCTCACTATATAGAAACATCAAGTTGGCTTAAGGGTTCATTTTGCTACTCCTTTTAGACCTTGACTAAACTACTATGTTCAAGATACACTTTAGAACTAGTCTCAGAACTTCTTCGAAGATCTAATTCATAAAAAGTATATAAGTCATAGGCATTAGTGAGTCAAAAGACTTTACAGTCACTCATGTTGAAACTTAGAGGAAATCTTTGAAACATTATCCTTCTTGGCTCATATGCTTGAGAGAACATTTGTTTCTGGAAGCACATCTCTTCTTCGTTACTACTTCGATCAGTTTGTGATATACAACAAATCGCCACATGGGTCAATCATTTCCTATTAACGATCAAAACTAACACGTTCAATAGAAAATGCTGAGGTGTTTGAAGTCCTAGCTTAGTATCTCTAGTATCTATGGCTCGATCTATCTTAGCCTTACTCAATCTATGGCTCGATCTATCTTAGCCTTACTCAATCGTTCTGTCTATAATCTTAAGAACTTGAAGTGGATTCATGACTTAAGTTCTTTATTGAAATCCACATCTCGTATTCATACTAATACTAGAAAACCTAAAATATTTATTCAACCTTAATTCCCAACTTTCTCATTTCCGTCAAGATGACTTGCTCTCTTCTTTTAACGTCTTCTTTCTTGAGGGATAGCCCCTTTTAGTGCATGATTTTTGTACTGAGAACTTGGGTCTAGGGTTTTTAGATCTTAAGTTCTTTTACTTTGGTTATTATCCCTTATACATTCTTCTAAGAAAACCTATGGGTCGTATGGTCAGTGAACAACTCAATCTTGAACTATGCCTGAGGCTTCATACGTTCCCTACGACATAGTATTAATCCTACATCTAAGGCTTCATGTGTTCCCTTCGATGAGATTACATACCTATGTCTAGGGCTTCATACGTTTCCTATGACATAATATGAATACGTACGTCTAGGGCTTCGTGCATTCTTTGCAACGTAGTCTATGTCAAAAGACTATGTTGCACTGTACATCAGGAGGTCTTCAAGATATTCACATTCCAACTCTAATAGATAAGGCTTCTTATAAAATATCATGTCATTTAAAGATCACTTGGATCATAATCTAGTGATACTTAACTACAGGAATATTTTGGTCATTTTACCCTTATTCTTAGTTTAGCCCTTGACATAAGCAAATGACCACCAAATTTCATGGATAACCTTATTCTCTCACATTAAGCTTTCTATTAAAATTTCATGGGCAACAGAGTTCATTTATTGGGTTATTCTAAAGTCATTTAAACCCCAAACAAAGTGTCTAGTTTAGTCTTATGCGGCTTTCTTGAATAGTCTATTTTTGAGCCTTAGACCAAAATCGAAACCCATAAATCATACCTTTAGTTCTTCTTCGACTATGGATCATTTTCAGTGATCCAAATGTCCTCATCTACAATGAATATCTAGAAACTTCCGTGAAAAACACTTGTCAAAAAATGTCTCCCATCGAATTTGAAGATTAGTTTTAATCATTGGTTTTAATTTTTTTATCACTATTTTATTTTAACAAAAAAAAAAAAAAAAAAATTAGAACTTTATTCGGGTCGAAGATTATTGAGAGTGAATCTCAGATTCGTTAATTTAGGGAATGATCATGAGTTTATAAGGAAAGGAATACATCTACATTGGTATGAGGCCTCTTGAGTAACTTAAAACAAGAGGTGTGATCCGATAAGAAAAAATAAGCATTAAGCCTAACTCAAGTCCCATTCACATTTTTCACTCGCCTTTGTGACTTTGTCAAACTTTAGCTATACATACAGCCTGTTTGTACATGTTCAATCGTCTGCGATCTAGCCAACTTCCCTCTCCATTAGGCTAAGTCATTTGGGTCGATCTTGCCTCTAATCTAGGCCAAAGTTATTTATATGCAAATCATGTAGATTTCAAGAAAAAATAAGTCTTAAGCGTAACTCAAGTCCCATTCACATTTTTCACTCGCCTTTGTGACTTTGTCAAACCTTAGGCGAGGTTTTCTTTCGCCGACCGAATACAAATCATGTGATTTCAAGCTTGTTTGACTATACATACTGCCTGCTTGTACATGTTCAAACGTCTGTGATCTAGCCAACTTCCCTCTCCATTAGGCTAAGTCATCTGGGTCGACCTTGCCTCTAATCAAGGCCAAAGTCATTCATATGTAACGTTGCATCTCGATATTCATTTTGATTCCCAATAACATGGTCCACACATCATGATGTCATCCCAAGTTCTGAGACGGCTCGAGCATCATAGCTTGCTCAAACATGTCTATCGAGAATCGATTCATGTATCAATCACATCGTTGGGCATCCCAAACATCAATTCATTTGAGTTCTATCGAGGCATGAAGCCTCTAATGTCCATGCAAAGTCATTTACGGCTAATGGGTATGTATTCCAACCTTCGACACAGGGGTTGGGGCGTAATGTCGACACATCTATCCCATCCAACACTGTCCTAAGAAAACTCATTTAAAAGAAGTTATCTAAGATGCTCGTTCACACTGTGACACACGTATGTACCATCGAGTAGCTCACTTAGGCCACATGATCTAGGGTGGTGGAGAGATGATACCATGCCTCCCTTTGTAGTATATTTTGAGGCATATCTCATCTTTTTAGAGAAAAAGTAATTTTGGAGAGCGGTCATATAACCTCATAGAACGTCCATTGGGTGTCTGATTGACACCAAAATTGGTGAACTTTCATTTTTCATAGACAGGACTTAACTCCAGAGCCGCATACGAAAACTCATATCGAAATCTCAACTTTTGAGATTATGACCCTGAACCCTACCCAACCCTCCTTGAGGCTTGTCTTTGACATTGATGTTCCTATCATTCCCTCCAATCTTTCTTGTACTTCAACTTGACTTTAATGCACACTCTTTTTTGTGTTGGATAATGCACCGTTCTCCTCTGTTGCATCAAGATACTTATCTGTCTCAGTTCTCACGTAGCCAGATGGGCGCCTCTTGAAGGTCGTTGCCTCTTGTCTCTCGACATATAGGGATCACAACCTACTATCTTCATAGTATAATTATGACACTCAACAACCACTTTCCCTCAATGTCAACTTGTGATGGGATAGAATCCTCACCGCTTCTTTTAGTTGGTTCGGGCAACTCAACCGGCTTCGTTCCAACTCTAATTGGGACTTGGATTGGTTGTTTTGCTCCATTATTTTTGGTTTAGACTATTCTAGACGCGTTTTCTTAACTTCCCTAAGGCTGAAGAATATCAGTTTGGCTAATGTTATCGCTAATTACGACTATTTCTCACTAGTTAGGGTTATTTTAGGATAAGTGGGTGATATTAGCCCATAAATAAGCTCTACATTTCATATTTTGAATACATCGAATGACATAGGTGAAATTGAATCACGTTAGGGATGAATTTAGGTCGAATTCAAAAACATGAATTGAATCAAAACATGTAAGTGAAGTTACTATTTAAACACCTACAAACAAGTTAGTTTTATTGAGTAAAACTAGGTGAATCCAATAACCACAATACACGTTCCACTCAACCATAAATACAAGTGGAAAATAACAAACAAAACAAGTTGAGCGATACAATTAATAATCCACCAAGTAAAATTACTAGAAGATCCCTTCTATAACATGACCTAGAGGGATACAATTGGAAAGACATAAACTAATGTCAAAAGTTGATAGCTTGAAGAGTTGATGGCGTAGATTGAAGAATTTTAGAGTCACTCTTGGATTGTTGTTCAATCTTAGAATAATTTAGATATAATTTAGATTTAAAATACGTGTAGTCCAGTTTTTCCGTGCTTTCTTCCAAGGTCGATGAACAGCTCCACCACCTTATTTAAGCATGTACCAAATACTCGGCCCGCACCTCTCCATTTTAGGCAATAGTATGGTATTGTTCACCATTTACGCACAATTTCTTATGATCTTGCTATTAGTTTTACCCCTGTTGTTTATTTATTTTAATTATACTATAAATGTAATGTTAGTACTAAACTCATCTACATTTATTATTAAAAAAGGAGATATTAGACGTTGAGCATAGTTGTGCATATAAAAAAAGAGTTGTAATGGTGATGAAAATAAGGAAGATAAGGACAACATGAAATAAAGATTTGATTGACAACCACAAAAGTTGAAGGACACATCTTGATATGAGTATAGACATGTTCATGATATGCTATTGGTTGTCCCCCGCATTTGCTCTTCCTATTGACACCTACAAATTCCATCCCATCCTTCATAACTCTAGAACTTGTACACAAGTTTCAATCTGTCATATCGAGTCATATTCATCTTAAAAATAGAAAAATCTAATATTTATAACGAATACTGCGAGATCCCATATCGGTTGGAGAGGAGAACGAATCATTCCTTATAAGGGTGTGAAAACCTATTCCTAACAAACGTAATGGGTCAAAAAGGACAATATTTGTTCGCGGTGGACTTGAGCTGTTACAAATGGTATCAGAGTCAGATACTAGGCGGTGTGCCAATAAAGACGCTAGGCTCCCAAGGAGGTGGATTGTTAAATATTATTTTTCCTCTTACACGTGACACCCCTATTACATTTACAGTTTAAAATTCTACTTTTGCCACTCCCAACTACTTTGATTGCGGCTAGTTTCAAGTAGTTCCCTAGAAAGTTGAAATCAAGAATTTTGAGTTGTATGAGATTTTAATTATTAATGTGACATATTCACGTTGGAATATTTAAATGAATCTACTTGAATAATAGGCTTACATGCCAACTCATCGAGGTGGGATTCTACTTTAATCCCACGAGGATCTTCTTAGTACTATTTGGCCATATATTTAACTATCCCTTGCCTTGGTTTGATCTTCTTGCATTCATCATAAGTCTTTGAGGCGCGACATTATTTGACATAGTCGAGATAAAACTAATAATAGTAGTTCGTTGGTTGTCTCACTATTAGGAACCATATGTCACCAAGTCAAAATGGAACCGACCCTTGTGAACTTAAGGTACCTAAAGACATCCGACATTTAGATCTCAATTATCTTAGCCTACCTAACGTTGTCCTAAGACATCTAAGATTTCAATCATCTTTGAAAACAGACACTTTACCAACTCATCTCATCAGAAGTAGCAATGTGGACCCATACCTATCTAGTTCACTTTCGAGCGCAATTTTGCTTCCTTAGTAATCTTTACATTATTACTCAAGTCTTAGGTAGTGACCTTAAATCTACACTACGCAGACCCTCATCGATTAGAATGAGTTCGCGATTAACACTTATTTGGAGTTTTAATCGTCAATGCATAGTATACAAACAATCATATCTCATAAGAGTACTCATAGTCATTTGTAAGGGCATGGTAAACTTTCCTGGCTATGCAATTTTAATCCTAAACATACATGATATTTAGCCTTATTTATTTAGGTTCTAAGTACATGTTTATCCATCCATTCATGCTTTCAAGAAAATTCAACATAGATTTCATTGTAAAACAGCCCTACATATCAAATATAGTGCAATTAGAGTCTCGTGCACTTAAATGAGTTCATCAAATATCGATCAATCAAGTGACGCTCCAACGACTCCCTTTATATATAGATTATATTTTGTTGTTTAATTTGTTTTATAAATAGCGTCGTGGACTTAAATGTTTGCAGAATCCATGTAAAAGAAGAGTAAACATCGATGGAAAGAAACGAATACGGAATAACAATAAGTTTAGAATAATGAAAACGCTCTAATCTAACTTAAGGACTACAACTTAAATAGAAATGTAACTACCCTGGCTTCGATTCCATGGCCTTCATAGCAACGTCATCATATGTACATGGGTGTCCTACCTTTACCTGAAAAAAGAAGTAGCATGTGGCTCAATTATTTAAAAATACTGAGTAAGTAGCCCCACTATTGGGTCATGAAATACAATCACACACAATCATGCTGGGGCCTATCCTTTCATCATTATCATGGTCATGGTCTCACTTTCTAGTCCGGGCCGATTGAATGTGCATTACTTCTATACACACAGCCAACGTACGCACACATGGACTCCCAAGCGGGCTCATATGCATACTCTCTAGACCTATCCTTCGACGACAAGCGTACACTCACATTGTTAAAAAAAGCCATAGAGAAAAAGGAGAGTGCATAATAACATAGAGTACACGTCCATACTAGTTATAATGGAGAAGTATCACACATAACACACAAGATATATGAGGTCCCCATAGGCTTTAGATCATGGTGTATACATATGATGCAGGTCATACCTCCATTCTTTTATAAATATAACTTTCTTGAATAACATGTGGTTTAACCGTGTTTTATAAACCTTAAGTGAACATGCTAACATAGCGTGCATAACATATCATATAAAGGTATCATGCATCATGAAGCCATAACAAAATCCATATTATATCACAAGCATCTCATAGTCTAACTCACAACAAAACATGCCTTTGAATTTTTTTAATTAATTAATTTAGGCTAAAATTAGAAAAAAAAAACAAAAAAACAAAAATTGAATTTAGTTTGTATTGTTTTAACGTTTGAGGTTGAGAAAATGAAAAGGAAGCAAGAAGTTGGTGTGTAGAGGCATTGATGCCTCTAATAATTGTCCTCCTCTTTCCCACATTGTTTCCTTTTGTAATTGAGAATTAATCTCACAATAATCTTCTTCCCAAATCAACAAACAAGCTTTAAATTCAAATGGGTAGTGGGGAGAGAAGCCAAGGGAGCTTCAAGAGCGTCCCAAAGGGCTGTTTGGCTATCAAAGTTGGGCATGAACATGAAGAGAAGCAGCGATTTATAGTCCCTCTCTTCTATTTCAATCACCCTTTGTTCTTGCAGCTACTCAAGCAAGCTGAAGACGAATATGGGTTTCATCAAAAGGGAACCATCACTCTTCCTTGTCATATCCACCAATTTAGGTTTGTTCAAGCCTTGATTGATCAAGAAACCTCCTTCCATCACCAACACCACCACCTCTACGGTCCTTGCTTTAGGGTTTGACCCGCAAAATTATTCAACGAGACTGTCACGTTATAATTCTTCTCTCTCTAAACACGTCTGGTTACTATCTCCGTTTTGTTTCAATCAGTCTTTTCCAATAATTTCTCGTGTTTTTATTTTTTTATTTTTTTATTATGTTTGTTTGGTTGGTTGGTTACAATCATCCCTTTTCACCCTTTTTAGGGTTTGTGTTGTCATGAAAGAAAATGTGTGGTTAAATGTAAAAAAATGGAATGGTTTAATTATGTTTTTTTTTTTTTTTTAATGCTTGTGATCTAGACATGTTTTGGGACAGTGAACTGTTTCTGTCGCTTTTCTTTCTTGTTCTGTCACTTTTTTGAGGAAAAATATGAAAATTGAATGTAAAAGGATGCTGGTTTTAAATTTTAATTAGCGTATTAATTTACTAAATTTTTGTTTTAATCATAAGGTTTTCTATACATGTCGGGACATAGGTAATTATTTGTTAGCTTTTTAAAAAAGAATACAAAAGATAATTAAATTATTCTACATCAACGTACGTAACTGTTATTATGAAAACCTTGAGTTTTATTGCCTTCGAAGTCGTTACTAGTGATAACGAAGTGAGAAAAATCAAGAGATGTCTGTTGAAGGTAGAGACAATCACGTGGTTTTGTCCGACTCTATGAATGAGAAGTTTAAACTTGACTAAAATACACGAACACAATTATTTGGAATTGTAGTTTTGTGTAACACTCAAGCTATTAAACAATTTTTTTTTTTTTGTTTTAACTTTTAAAAGTTTTTTAATTAATAACCATGATCGGTCCCTACATGAAAAGTCAGGTCATTTCAATTAGTATTAGAGACTGGCTTTGAGATTTTATGGAGAACTAACATCTTAAGGTTTAGTGAGTTTCCTTGGCTAAGCATCAAAACTTCGTCAACTATAGGTATGCCTTGCTATAGAGCAAGTCATCATAATTTGAGTCGTCAATTATAACATATTTTTGCTTTATAAATGTCTGTATTTAATCGAAATATAGGTATGCACATGCTTCATAAAATGAACTTAAGGGGATGAAGCGATGTGAATCAAAACTTTGTGCAATTTCTTGTTTATGCGCTTGAGAGTTGTACGAGTAGTTGTGTACTTTGATCCAGTAGAATTACAAATACATGTGATAAAACAGTTATGGCTTCCTCGATTATAAGATGCACTTGATTGATGTGTGTGAAAAAGATCGATAGGTTGCTTCAACATTAATTCATGATATATGGAATGTAGTATACTTGACCAATATACGTGAAACGTGAAAAAAGGTGAGTATGTCACTTGAACATCAATTTTTAGCTCATTATTAGCCGAATGTGTGGAATGCTCGTGAATAAATGTTCCGTGGTAAATACATACATATTTGAGATGGAAGTATGTGACCCGCGGATTTTAGCTAAACTATGGTTTTCTTATCAATCTTACCTTACAAAAAGAGGTTGGTACACCACCCGAAACTTAAATAAGTCATGCATTTTATCTTTTACCTCATCTTTTACCTCATTACGGTCTAAATGATTAGAAATTTGAATTTGTTTATCAACCATATTGTTCTTAATTATTATTATTATTTGTTTGTGTATTTATTTGGTGAATGGAGACATCGTTTGGACTGCATTTAAGGAAGGGGAGACACAAGAGGACAGAGACAACAAAGGTGTTGAGAGGTCCAAAGATGGGTAATGAGTATCCAAAGATGGGTTTTGAGTATCCAAAGATGGGTTTTGAGTATCCAAAGATGGGTATTGAGTGTGCATGAGCACCACGTTTAAGTTGGTTCCATTTATGTCAATGTATTCACAGAGCAATAATAACTCTTTCATACACTGTCTTTAATGCATGCTTTCAGGCCATCCCTTGTGTTCTTCTTGTTACATGCATTATTTCTTTTCTGGCGTTGTCCTGCTTTCACTTCTGTCATCATTCATCATGTCCTTTTGTAATTTCCCTTTGATTAGTGTTGAAAAGAATTATGATAAAACACCTTGTCACGGCTTGGTATGCTTTTATGAAGACTTGTTTATATTTTATGTTCTTTAAATATTGCATAAACTATTGACACTCATTTTGAAATACAATAGACATAACTAAACTAATAGAAGAGTTGTGGCACGATGAGATCGGCTCATTTGGGGATAGAGAAATAGGAGAGTACAAGAATCTCCTCACTCAAGTTCGTTCAATAGGTCATGTGGACCCATTGGCAGCACCATAGGGAAAGCGGAGCCTATGGTTGATCCTCTAATGTTGGAAACATTTTTAACTTTGGTATGTCAATTGTGGTCTAGGAAGTGTAGATAGGCCAAAACCCTTAAAGTGTTGTTGAATGTGGCACGATCGAAATATGTCGAAACAAACAACTAATGCATGAAGAATTTAAGAAGAGAGCTTTTGAATAAAGGAACCCTAAACACTCGTAGCTTTCAAAGATCATAACCTAATGAATATTTATAGTTAGATTATTTATAGTAGAAACACTTATTAGTTTTCTAAACTTTTTCTTCAAGTTAAAAACCACTAACAATCTTTCTAATAATCTTTCTAATAAGTTAATAACTTATTCTACGATCGTCAAGTTTATTATATTAAATCCACACATGAATGTAAAATTGGATGATAGCTTTAGATGACATTATGAGACCTCATCAAGAAAAAGAGCTTTCACTAAAACATCCAATTTTATACACATTTCCAACCCTCAAAAGAGGCAACCAAAAAAAAAAAAAAAAAACTATTGGGATCAGATCATATAAGTTTGGACCACANAGAAAAAGAAGACTAATTGTGTCTTGTATTTGAGCTACGTAGGGTGACACCATGTAAAAACTTTGTATACCCAAGAAAACTAAGCTTTCCATCTCCGCGAATCCACTCTTTAAGAATGGAGTATGCTGAAGAACCAAGGTTTAATTCCTGCATTTACACACACAATATTGTAACAACCATTTGACTTGAGAAAGCATGTTCACATCACATTTATGTATGCATGATTTTAAAAGAGTAGAGCATTGAACGAACCCTTGCTAATTCTTCAACCGATATCACCCGGTTGCCCTCGCGCTCGAAATGCTCAAAGGCCACACAGGCTATCTGCTCCCACCGGTCAAGAGCTTCCAATTGATGCGTACTGATAGCAGCAGCACAGAACTCCTCAAAGTCTATTCTTCTGAGGGCAAGGGGCTCCAGCTGAAACAAAGCATCTTATTTCAACCATCAACAATCAAGCATCTTATTCCATTGTTAGCCCTATTCAATCCTTCTAGTTTTGCCTAAAATTCTGTGGTCGTCCTTGTTTGATCTTTTGTAATGGACTTGGATAGGTTACATGCAACTAATCTCAAAACTACCAGCAGACCCAAAAATACAAGCCATAACTGCATTTATCTATCTAGCACGAAAAAAAGTATCAGGTGTAAAGAAGCATACCAAATTTACGATTTCCTGAACCCTCGACTCTCTCATAGCATCCGTTGCATTCCGCATTAGAGCCTAGAGCATAGGTATTTACGAGTCAAAACATATAGGGAAGGAGGAGCAACAAATGTATGGTCCTGCACTATAAAAACTAAAGCAGGGTCAAGAGAAACACACTAACCACTTTGAAGTTATCAAGCCCAACTCGCCCATCTTGATTCGGTTCCAACAACGCAAACTGAGCTCTAAGATAAAAGAGTTCGTTTTCTGTCAAAGCTTTCGAGAGAGCCTGAGATGGAAGGATTTCATGATAGGAGGATTTTAAAACAATAGTTCCACATAGAAAACATCTACGTAATTGTTAAAAAGAATCACTTTGATTAAATTACAGAAAACAAATCTTTCCAAACCCATACAACAAGAGTGCGACTACAGAGGGCAAGCCAGACAGAAGCTTCATTAAGAAAATAAAATATGATTGCGTAGGCCTTAGCTTATACAACGGATATCTTTTCTAATTTCAGCAACCAACAACTAAAAAACCAAACCAAAAGAGAAGAATTTTTTAACCTTCATAGCGGCACGTCTGAAAGGAGTAGCATGAAGGTATAACTTGACCAACTTATAGATCAATATATCTAAAGGTAAACGACGACTGTCATCCCGCAACCATGGGTGAGCTGCAAAGAGAAAAAGTCTGTTCAAAATTTCCAGAACTTGGTATAGAAGTTAAGATGTCATAATTCAAACGTGAAAAATATATATTTTAGTCTCTAATGTTTTAGTATTCATTTCAATTAGTCCCTTATATTTTAATATTTTTTCATTATTTAAACATACATAGTAGAGTTGGCAGAAATTTAGAAGAATTAAACCACCTGAAAGAAGAAAAGTGAAAAGTTTTGCCAACTTATAAATTTAAAGAAGAATTTAGAAACCTTCTTCTCTTAGAGGTCTACCTAAATTTGCCTCTAAATCCTGTCAAGTCACGAAGTCGGGTCATTTACTGTTTTTTNCCTTCTCTCTTTTGGTGCAATATATTGAAGCAACAATGGAAGTAAAATGATAATTTCTCTTTCAATGTGGTCCTCCAATCACAGGGAAAGTAAAGCAACAAAAGAAATCTTTAAACATACAGATATTATTCGAATTTTCAACCCATTGGTCTATCCTCCAATAGCCTCTAAGAAGCAAGGACATAAAAAATAAAAACTTACAGAGCGCCTGGACTGCAGTCATTCTCTTTCTATAATCTTTGTTGAGGAGCCTTTTAACAAAGTCTTTTGCCTCAGGAGACACTGTAGACCACGGTAAATCATCAAAACTAGGATCTGCTCTTAACACTGCACGGAAAATTCCTGATTCCGTTCTAGCCCAAAATGGCCGACTTCCACATAATAAAATATAGGTAATGACCCCAATGCTCCATATATCGGCTTCCAACGAGTAAGATCTATGAAGCACTTCAGGAGCAACATAATAAGCACTTCCAACAATATCGTTGAGTCTCCCATCTGCATGTGGATAACAAAAAGGAACGAAGTGAACCATCCGATACACAGATTGATCTAATGATGTAATAAAAATTCTTACTGTTCCTATGCATTCAGTACTGATGCAGTAGTCAATCACAATAATTTATGGATTTCCATAGTGCACTTTTCTATTTATTGAACTTACACTATAAAAATTGTTTAAATATCTGATAAGGAATTTTATCAAGAAACAACATAAGAATATTTGATTATTTACCAAGTAATTTCCAGTTTCGAGGATGAAAGACCTTAACATTTGTTTCTGCTTTTCGAAAAAAAAAAAAAAAAAAAAAAAAGACGTTCATGGAGAACAAATGAAAGAATACAAAGGTATACAAAAAGAGAGCCCAAGTAATTCCTATCAAGTAAAAGGAGACTTAATGGATAATTACAAAAAGGTTTTGTCACAAGATGTCACAGCGAAACATAGAAAATGACACACTGTTGCTTGCCAGGAACGACCTTTCGTTCTTGCAAAAGGAAGGATGGAGAAGAAATTCCTCACTCATCTCTCCTTTTATTGTGAAAAGTATTTAGTGGGGCACAGGTTGTTGATTCTTCACTCCTTTCGTGAGAAGGGGCATTTTTGTGGCTCGCAAGTGAATGTGCAGCATTTCGCTGAGAGGACAAAAGAATTTTTAGGAGTTGCCGAGTTGGTCTCTTGTGAGCTTTCATGTTTCTGTTTGGGCATCCATGAATAAAGACTTTTCTTTTTATCTCTTAGATAGTTTTTTTAGCTTAGCTTCTCTTGTTTGACTTCCTTTCATCCTGTTAGTACTTTTTTCACTCTTTTTCCTCTAATAAATGCTTGTTTTTTTATCATTTTAAAAACAACCATAAAAAAAAAAAACAGACTTATACAAAACTTTTCAACAATATTGTTTACCAAGCTATATCTTGATGTAAACTCTTTAATATCTTTACTTCCAAGGGTTATACCTCCATCATTGCAAATTGAGGTCTTTTGTAAAGCTCATGGATATTACGTCCCTTTTTGTAAATTTCAATCATCAATGAAATTATCTTTTATAAAAAAAATAATAAACAATTAGATGATCTATTTGTTACCTGGTTTAACAAAGTCCGAAAGACCAAAGTCAATGAGCTTCATATCAGCATCTTCACGTCTAGAAGTAAATAGGAAATTCTGCAGAGTATTGAGAAAAGAGAAAACAACATAAGAAACAAAGGGGAGGTACAACATGACCAGAAGGAACGACCTTTTTCTTTTCTTTCAGGGAGGTAATCATCAAGAAGCTCTCTCGAATTGCATGAAATAAAGTACGATACATTTATACGTAAAAGTAACACAGAAACACACACATATATGATTTCTTTCTTTGAAATGATGTCATATCAAGAGTTGTAAGCTAAGAACCTAGATCTTGCATGGAAAGTACCAACTCATCTTCGCAGCACAGAACCAAAAAGTGAGAGGAAAGGGTACTATGACGGAAGTTTTCTAGAATTTAATTGAAAAAAAAAAATTGTTTGAAAACAAAAACATGTAGAAAATTAAAATTTTTATAAGAAAATCAAAACGCAAATCAACAGAAAGAAGGAAAAGACCTCAGGCTTTAAGTCGCGGTGCACAACGCCTTGAAGATGACAAAATGCAACTACACTTAAAATCTGAACGACTATATTTTTGGCATCTTCTTCTGTGTATCTTCCTCCTCTACAATGAGGGAAATACTTTAGTATAAATCAAATCAGTCAATGATAACATAATGTGGTTGTACAAATAAAATACCTTGACAAGATTCTGTCCAGAAGTTCCCCACCTTCACATAACCTAAAAGTAACGATAAACAGGATAACTTCAAATTGAATTAAAATATCTGCAGAAACTGAACTCCCAAAAAAACCTGAAATGTTTTATGTTTTTATTTTTTATTTGGTAAGAAACCAAGCTTTCATTAGGAGGAATGAATGAATGTAGAAGAACATACAAAAAATAAAATAAAAAAACAAGCCCACAAAAAAGAAATCCAAACGCTAACTAAAAAAACAGACTCCAAACCAACTAAGCTCATAATAACAAAAGGTAGGGTAATAGACACTGATAATGACACGTTATACCCACTAACAACCTCTCATATCTCCTCTCAAGATTTCTCGACCATCCTAAAAATTGGCCTACTCTTCTCAAGCCAAATCCCCCACCCAAGATAGAAACAATACTGCAACAAATCTCTTCCTTTATCCCAAAAGGGGTATTATTTCAAGAGCACCTCCTTGATATGGGACTGAACTCCGTACCATGATCCAAACATAAGCCAAATGTACTCGACCATTTTCTCCAAAGGGAATATGCAAACGGGCACCTCCACAGCAAATGATCAATATGATCGTTAAGCCTCCCACAAAGAATTCACACCATTGAGGGCCCAACACTACAGTACACCGTCTCTGAATCATATCCAAGGTATTAAATCTTTCATGCAAAACTTGCCACAAGCATTTGTCCTACTTGGGATTTTACTCTTCCTTAGATAAGGCAAAGGCACCAGGGTATCAAAATATGAAAGAAAGAACAATATGAGAAACCCCTCGAACAAGTAGGAATCTAGACTCTAACATCTCCTCCCCAGGCACGCCTGAAGGTTAAAAAGAACAAAAGGCAGGGCCAACGCTTCCGTTAGTCTTTTTGTCAGACAAAAGCCCGTGAAAACCCACATAATGCAAAGAAGGTCAAAGAACAACACAAAAGCCATCGAGTGAAACTTCTGGTCAGATAGGTGATGGAGACGAGGAAATAAAGCACAAAGAGAGACCCAAGCCCACTGATCCTACAAAATATAAATCTTAGATCCGTCTCCAACAAGACATTTCATAAATCAATAGCAAGTTGAGAAACTAGCCAAAGGTTTTTAGTCAACGCCCTTACAACCATGCACTGTACCCCTCAAAAGATGAATACAATATCTACTCAACAATCCTAAGCATTAGGCTCAAATAAAAAACACCACAACAAGCCTATAACATCTCAATATCTCTCAGATTATTCCCAATAACTAAACCGTCCAAGGCCAAAGGTTTTGAGACCAATCCCAACAAACAGGATTGACCCCTCCCCACAAAATATACCTTTAACATCTTCTCAATAACCTTACTAACCAAAACGGGTATCCAAATAAAAGACATGAAATAACTAGAGATGCCACTTAAGACCTCCAAGAACCCTAATCCTTTTTCACCTTTTCCACAGGATTCCGAAAAGATATACACTTCGGATTACCCCCAAAGGGAGAGCACTAGATAAGGAGAAGGCAGTTGGTTAACAACCTTCCAAGGGTCACCAATTTTCTTTTACCCTTCGTTAGTCTTAAGACCTGTGATAGCTTCAAAGGACAAAAAGCCGTTAAGATTAACAAAGGAGCTTTCCTGACTTGGAGAAAAAGGGTAGCAAACTGAAGGTGAGAATGCTGACAAGATTCCTTTCCCATATTAAATCCCTCAATCTTACCCTTGTTTTATTATTCTGTAGCTCATTTGCAATATAGGACGGTCCAAACTCATTCAATTCAGACTAAACTGTAACTAATAACAAAAGAAAACGCTACATGATTCCTCCTTTATTGCACGTTTAAGAAACAAGATAATCTAAATTCACAAATTTCAAGTTGAATTCATCAAGACCTGTGGTAGGAGAAAGCATGCAATGTTGTATAGCCAGATAGATCCAAGAACGTAAAATAAAAATTGTGACATTAATCACGTAGTGTATATGCTGAATTGTCATGGTGTCATTTTTCAGATCCAGAATAAAAGAAAAGAAGAAAGAAGAAAGACATACTCCATGACTATGTAGACGTTATTGGCATCCTCACATGCATCAAGAAATGTTATAAGGTTATTATGCCCAGATAAAGACTTCAAAATTTTCACCTCTCTCCGAACATCTTCAATTGAAATTGCCGTTGTCATCTGCCAAATGTATCTTTTGAGACACAATTATAGGAAATGCAATCAACGAACCAGAAGAAAAAGTTGCATGCAGAGAAAGATTTGATAGATGAAGTAATATCCCCAATTTTGTAGCGTTCAGAGAGCTATAGGTTCACTTAGACCGAATGAAAAGAATGAATCAGCTAGCGGTTAAACCAGCTAGAAAAGATAAATATTAAAGGATGGACTTCTTCAATTAAAGGAAGATTCAATAGAGATAATAACATATGGTAGTCAAATGCACCCTCCTCCAGGGAGAACTTGTACTAAGTAGCCAATTATGCATGTGGAAACTTCAGCACAAGCAAACTTTGCAAATGAAAACGCATGTTAATTTAATATTCAAAAGGACTTTATCCAAACTAGTTATGCTGCAAATTAAGTAGAATATATAATTCTACCACCTATAAGCTGAATAAAATAAGATCCCAATGACATATGACGGTGATACCATGTTGAAAATGGTACAAACATTGGCTGTAGATGTTTCAATTTTTCAGTGGAAGTATATGCAGGACTAATGGACTATGTAGGAGACTACTAAAGAGACTCAAAGACAATGGAAGAGCTTTTGATCAGTGTACTCGAGGCAAAGTCAGACACTCAGTCTCTTACAGTGGACACTAAATACCTGCCCATGCAGTGCAATCGCTAATCATAAGAGAACATCAAGAATGAAACTCAGTCAAAAGAATTAACATAGAGGGAGGCAATCTCACCAACGCACTTAGCATGCCATCCACCTTCACTTAAGGGGTTGCAGAAGTTGCCATAATGTCACCAAGAGAATATTTTTGTGGAGACTCCGCAAGCACAAAACTATGATGACAGAATTTTCTTATCTGTTTTTAACTTTTTCTTTTCTTGATAAGCAACGAGGATTATATAAGAAAAGGCCAAGACGAGGGCCACCAAAGAACAACCTGGGACCCTGGAAAAGAAAAAACCCATCTAGAAAAGCAAGTCTTTTATTCGACCCTGGTAGGGCCACCAATGAATAAGGTCCCTTCCAAACATTTAGGAAACTAACATTTTCTTTTATTCGACGTAACAAGCCTCATATTGTATTAACTGTCACAATTGGCACAAGAAACCCATCAACCTACGTGAAATGTGCAAACTCCCAAAATTCTCAACTAAATTTGTCAATGCCCAGGTGAAACTTGATTTCTTTGAAATATGGGCACAGAATCAGTGGATTATTCACCAACTATAAGATCCAGGACATAGCCTACCCATCAAGGAGTAGAGGAGATCATGTTTGGTCCAGAAAAGCAAATCTTAGCAAAAATTTGCATGTCACATATGACAAATCCAAACTCCAATTTCTTTTTTATCCATGTCTGTCTAAACAGCCCTGTACGCACCTTGACTATTCTGAACAGCCTTATGCGCACCTCGACAATTCTTAGAATACAACTGTTCATACTCTACTATATTTACTATATTTGGTTGTCAAGTAACTTGTACGATATTAAATCCTAGATAGGTCACAATAGCAATCCTCCACCCTCTCCAACACCACCAACCACAAAGCATAAAGAAATCAGAGAGAGAAAAACTTTCTGATTACAGAATGGAAAGTACATTTGGACCCAACACAAAAAACTAAACACCATATAGGTATATATAATTGACGGAACCCATACCCAATTCCGAAACAGAAACAAGTGATACAGAAGTTGCATAAAATTACTTCAAAATCAATCCTATAATGCAGAAAACAGCAGGAAAATGAAGGTAAGAAAGCAAATCAAAGTGAATGAAATAAGGA
This sequence comes from Cucurbita pepo subsp. pepo, assembly GCF_002806865.2. Taxonomy (NCBI): domain Eukaryota; kingdom Viridiplantae; phylum Streptophyta; class Magnoliopsida; order Cucurbitales; family Cucurbitaceae; genus Cucurbita; species Cucurbita pepo. Next base: position 3,668,449 of record NC_036649.1, on the reverse strand, counting down.
ATTTAAAGAAAACATGTAACATCACTGTTAAATACCTTGGCTTTAGAGATGATCTTGACGGCCACTGGTTTATCTTTGAGCTCACCTTTCTTCCCCTTAGCAGAGCAAGTGTGACCAAAATGACCTTTCCCAACCTCCTTCCCCAGCTCGTACTTTGCCCCAAAATTCCTCCCATATCCAAAGCTTTTATCCAGAAAATGCTCCGGCTCCGTCCCCCTCTCCTCCGAAATTGGGCCCTCCTTGGGCTTCGTATACCCAAACCGCTTCGCCAACGAGGCCTTGATGTGCTTGGCTGGCGACGGCGGAGCAAACTTCCTCTTGAAAAACCTCCCCGGCGTCGAAGCCCTAGCCGGCGACGGCGAAACACCGATAGGCAGAGGACTACCACTAACTCCGTGAGGATACGGGCTCGGCCATGGACTGGGATACGAAGTCCTCGCCGGTGTTACCGGCGTAGTAGTGTTCACATTTACTACGCCATTGCCACCTGCACTCCCGGAGGTGAAATGCGACGGATCACCACCGTACCTAGTAGCAGAAGTCGGAGACGCTGTGGTGGTAATAGTGGTTGGAGCGACGTGATTGTCAGTAGTCGGAATAGTCTTGCCATAACACTGCCCCATCCGTAAATTCCCCCCAGTCGCTCACTCGATCACGGCCGAGTCAAAGCCCGCACCCCGATCTGCTTCAAAACATTACACAGCCCAGAGAAGTTTGAAACAGAGAAATATATAGAAATAGAAAGAGAAACAACTGAAGCTCCAGTGAGAGAGAGAGAGAGAGAGAAAGAAACAGAAAATGAAAGCGAAAGAGAAGGGATTACGATTACGTAAAATAACATCGATCAAGAATCGGCTATTCATTAATGGCGTCCTCTGGATCTTGATCCGCCAATTGTTGCCGTTGGATCGCCGACGGGTCTACTCCTGTGTATGGTAGTTTCCGTGGGGTATGGTCCACATTGATGCTCTCTCCGTTTTTTGTCTTTTTCCAGTTTTCTTGCCTTTTATATGCACTTTTTCCCTTTTTCTTACTTTGGTTTCAATGTAAATGTAATGAGTTCGGTTTTTGTAAGGTGCGGTGAGGAGTATTTGGATGCTGTGCAGCTTCTTTTTCTTCCACGTTGTATATAGTCTCCACGTGTGGAATGTGATGCGTTGGAATTACGGGAAGACCCATGATTTGCCACGTCGGCTGATGTGGAACGGGCTTTCCGTGATCACGATTGTACTGTAAATACACGCAAATTCGAAACTGGATTTGCTGCCATCAAAACCACACCACAACTCCGAATTTTTTTTAATATTGTAAATACTTTTATTAAACTCTTAGAAACAAAAAAATAATAATAATAATAATAAATAAATAAATACTTCCTTTAATTTTGGATGAAAATATAGTATTTTGTTTTAAAAATAAGTTTCAATTTTTTTTTTAAGGTTAATTCTATATCTAAAATAATCCTTATAAAATTTTTAAAATAGTAACACCTCCTACCTTTATAAAAAAAATAAAAAAATTTACTATCAATATATAGGCCAAAAACGTCTATCATCATCTCGTAGATTATTTACAAACGTTTTAATGTTAGTTTGAAAAGTTTATAGAAAAAAAATTGGAGGGTATTAATTTAAATTTTGAAAAGCCAGTATTATTTTTTAAAACACTTTTCGAAGTTAAAAAGGGTATTTTAAAACAATTTGAAAGTCTAAGGGTATTTTTGAAACAAAGTACTAACGGTTTCCATTCAAAACTAAAGTCACACAACCCACACGTGTGGCTCCCCATTCACACAACCCACACATGCGAGCATGAACCCACCAAGCGGGTTCGCACGCCCCTTGAGTCAGCTGCTCGTGCTAACTTCTCTAGTGTTGTTGCCATACACCTGGAGAGAATAGCGACCATTGTAGCATCATGATAAACATGATGATCATTTCCATTTCATAGTGTATGTGTCCGTACTCATCGTAAAGGAAAAGTATCCCAATACACATCGACCATACAATTATTGATTATTCTAAAAAACTAAGTTTATATTTATAATTAGTCTAATCATCCATTTAGGCTTTAAACATTATTAAATTTTATTAAGTATTTAATAAATTTTTTAATCTTCCAATTTAGATTTAATATTTCTGATAATATAAATATGTCTAACAAATACAATGACTACTAACATATCATACTATAATTTTAAAAAGCCTAGAACGAGGTGCCTAAGCATGAATAGAAAGCTTAGAGGCCATGTGTTACGGTCTTATTTGTTAGGTTGTGATACTACGCATGGAATCTCGTTGACTATCCTTGACTACCCATAAACTTAAGTTCATGAATGCACGTTAGGGCAATGAGCAGTTGTGACCCTAGGTTTGGACTTACAATATCAAGGAATACATTTGAGGTCGTTCCCTTAAATCCTAAGGGGCTAGGTAACCCAAGGGGCGCCTCTAAGATTTGTAAGAATAATATAGATGTGAGGGATCTTCCAACATACACACAAGGGGCACCAAGACTAAACTACCACGAGCAGCCTTGTCTAAATAGCCCGTGATTAGTAGTTCAACAGGCTGCTATACGGGGACAATTAGAGGGCTCACAAGTCACTCCTAATTGTGAACTCGTGTATGTATAGTGATGATAGTCATGGAGGTCACTCCCCACAAGTTTTATGACGATGTGCGGACTAGTAATCAAGCTAGTAGTTTCTATTAGTGAACCTATCATAAGGGTGAGAGTCTAAAACTATTTATAGTAGTCCTTTAGGAGCAGTTGTAGTAGGGTCGTGCCCTAAAATACAATGTGTCATAGATAGAAATCATGTGGGTACGCTCAAAGGATCTCCAACTATTCCTTAGTCGAGAACTCACTCACCCACAGGGTGAGAAACCTGTTAAGAATGAGAAATAGAAATAGAATTGGGAAGGTGTGTATTCTCATTTATATTCATAACTTTTCAATAGGATACAAGCTAGCAACTAATACCTACCGACCAGTAAAATATAAACTAATTAAATATTGAGAAAGTCAATAAAATATATTATAGAAAGAATATTAAGATATAATATCTAAGATATATTTCATAAATAATATATACTTCAAATAGTAACTTGACAGCCATAAGGTTGCCCCAGGTTTATTATCAAGGAGTTGTCAGCTCATCTCTTGTAGTTGATCAATATTGAACAAGATTTTCCATAATGTCTTAGAAGTTGAGTAGTTAGGAATAGTTAGTTAGATTTCAAAGATACCTGATATTTAGGTGAGTGACCCGAGCAAGAAAAATTTAGTAGGGTTAACCTAAGTGCTCCATAAGGATTTACGCATGCTCCAAGGGAGCCGAGTAGACGAGTATTATTCATCAAGAGTCGATGAGAGCTCAGATAGAGCAAATAAGAACATGGAGTTACGGTCTTAAGGAAAATAAGACAGTAAGAACTTAAGAGGGAGCAATGCCTTGTTAGTTGACTAAAAAATCGGTGACTGAGAGACGGGGTAAATCTGCCCTTTTCCAAGAGCCATCTTCAAGTGTTTTATAGTATTTGATTAGAAATTATAAGTAGTCTTTTATCTAAGTAAATCCTAACAGTCCATAATTCAGAATTTCAAAAAGCAAGTCGTTATAAATGTGACAAAATATAATTTTCTTTTATTCTAATTATGTTTTCACCGTGTTCACGTCTACATCAATAAAAAGCTATATAATTAAAAAAAAATTAAAAAACACAAAAAAAAGAAATTGCTCATTAAAATTTATAGTTCTATTTGGATATATATATATATATATATATATATATATATATATTATGCTTTCTAAATGGAGTAGGTCTAACAACTTTTTGAGGCATGCAATATTAATTAATTAATTATATAGTGATGTTTTTCTTTATGAAATTACTAAAATAACGATTTTCATTTAATATCTTACTTTTTATTCTGAATAAAACAAACATATAAGTTCAAATTTAAATACCTAATATTTATCCTTGTTATATAGTTGAAGCTTTCCATCCATCTTAATTAGAATGCAAATAAAAGCGCCAAAAAAAAAAAAAAAAAAAAATATAAATATTATTTTTGTTGAATAAAATAACATGGCTCATTAAGTTTATATATAAAATTTATGATTATATTCATAAAGATTTGGTTTTTTATTTATTTATAAAATGAATAATTTATTTTCGGGAAACCTTTTTTTAATTTTTAATTTTTAATTTTGAAATTGGTAAGTTAGTACCAGAAATATTTTCATAAATTTTTATTAAATAATGAATCCAACTCAACTCAACCATAAATTTTTAAGTTGGACCGTTACAATAATAATTGGAGATTTATTCTTAATTATTAATAAAAATAAGATATTAGTTTATAAAATGTTTATTTATTTATTTATTTATTTATTTTTAAACATTTAAATAAGATTTACTAGTATATCTATTTTTAAAAATTTTACCTTTCAAAATAATTAAAAATTATTTTAAGGAGTGGTCGGAGAATAATAAAAAAAATGAAATAAAATAAATATACATACGTATTTTATATATATATATATATCTTGTAAAGAAAAAATGTATAATTTAAAATTAATAATAAATTCGAGTGGATTTGATTCAGCTCAATTTACCTGAACTAACTAAATCCATAAAATTTTTATTTATTTAAATACGGTCCAAATCGAATGGATTAAGTTGGGTTGATCTAGTTTTTAGTTCATCACGTTCTTTGAACATCCCTAAATTCTCGAAAAGCATTTATTATATTAAAAAAAATAGAAAATAATTAAATCGAAATTAATATATTACAAAGTTGAAATGTTGTTAATGTATGTGCACCATAGTTAATAGTTGCAATAGTTGTAAAGGGCTACAACCCTCAAACATTATTATTATTATTATTATTATTATTATTATTATTATTATTATTATTATTATTATTATTATTATTATTATTATAAACGAGGCTCAAACATAATTACAAATGAATTGATTATATAATTTAATGAGCTGCTTCAACTGCAAAAGTTGACCCTAATTTTAGTTGGCTTTTTAGGGTTCAATTATTGTCTCCATCATCTTCAAATCACTCCCCACATTTAATTACTTAGCCTTTGAATGCCCTATACAAGGTCATGTGGCCATGTTTTATTGTTTCCTTCTTATTCAAGTCAACCGACAACCTCCACAGATCCTTAAACTAAAATGTCTGTGTTTGTGACCGGTATATGAATGAATGGATGTCACATATGAATGAGAGCGATCTTGAAAATAAGATGATTACGAAATGCTTAAAAGAATTGAAAGTTACTATCTATACCAATAGTTTATCCTCTTAAACTCAATATATGTTCTTATCAAATTTTTGGAACTTCATGAAACTCGAATTTCTAGCTTGAATCTCCGCTGAGTTCCTTCACAAGACTTGCGTGGAATCTCTCCTAGGCCAACATAGCAAAATATGATTATGGATATGGATGGTTTTAGTATCCCTAAAAAGTGGTATCAAAGACGTGTCACTGACTTAGCCATATCAATGTGCATTGATGACATAGTTATAGTGACTCATGGTTGAGCTAATTAGGCAGGGGGTGTGTTCTGGTAAAGGGAATGGACCTGGTTAAAAGTGATTACTCGAGAGTAAATACAAATGAATGGATATTTTGATGAGAGATTTCATTGTCTTTCGTTTAGTATAAAAATTACCAGAGAGCGATCAAAGTCCAACATTTGGTTAGAAAAGGGGTTAGAAATAATATGTCCATAAATATGAGGCCATTTGGATGATTCAAAAAATAAAATTAAGAGAGTTTATATCTAAACTGTACGATATCGTACCATTGTTTAGATATGTAGAGGGTCATTGTCCCTGCCAATTGGTATTAGAATCATACTCCTAACTTAATTGTAATGATACAGCCAAGATGAAATAAGTAACATAGTATATCTTTAAAAAATGTTAAAAAAAATAAAATAAAACTAAGAGGTCCGTTGTCTCTAACATATATCTTTAAAAAAAAATGTTTAATGTTATTTTTGGACATTAAATGAAGTAAGATAACATAGTATTAAGTAATAATTCATTATGAAGTTATCTAGACCTTTCTTATATCTGTTTGTAAACTCGGTACATTATTTATGAAGTTTTCTTTTTTTTGTCTTTTGATTTTAAACGATACCCATACAAGGTTTGTGACATACATGGTGTTGTTCTTGTACTTTAAAATGACATAAATGTATATGTATAATAACGAACTCAAACTAATCTAAGGCCGTAGAAATTCTAGCTGTTATATAATGTTTGAGAATTCTTTAAATTTACCGATGTAAGCATCTAAAGTTGTTAAAAGTCGTTATTTAAGATTTTCATTTTATCTCATAGTCGATTTAAATACAATTAAAGACAAGATAAAGAAACCTTATAAGGTTATCAAGTTTATTATTAATAGATCATAAGAATTAATCTATAATTTCAAGATTAAAGTGGCATAGGTGGAATGGACCAAGAAAGCCTTGCAATACATCTTTTGTAGAGTTTCATAGGGTTAGGCTTATAAGCTTCATAAATTGGATAATTGAACCAACCCGTAAAGTTAAGAGTACACTTCTTTCCCATGGCTTTGACGAAAACGCAACAGTTCAAGTCCAATTCCTCCTTACTAAGATTGAAGTAATTATTATAGAGCTGCACTTGACATTTCGCACTCTTCATTAGATTCAAGCACGGTCTTAAATAGTAAGCTCTATCTTCGTCTAGCCACCTATCCCATATCGGTGAATTGTAGTCATCATCTGCCCTTGTAACTCGAACAAAGCCTTGCAAATTTACTAGTAACAAGAGGACCACCATTGCTCCAAGTGTGCTAGTTTCTTTTGCCATGGTTGAATTGAAAACTATTTACCTTACAAAGTGAAGTATAGTAGCTATTTATAGAAACATTTCAATCAAAAAAACGTAAGTGTAACATAAATAATTTACCGTGCATATTTATTAAAGGAGTTATTCATTTTGGGAGTTGGATAAAGAAGATTTAATTCTACCATGGGAGAGAGGTTAAAATATAAATGTCTTTTAAGTTTGTAACCTCCCTTTTACATTTGCACTTTTTGTAATGCTTTAATATATATAGGTGTATTAAAAAAAATTAAACGATTCAAATAAATGAAAATTTTATAGGTGGAATGTGTTCATGTATTTTTTTTAAAATTAGATTGGTTGTGAATATTTACGAGGACTTTCATCCATTAAATGTAGTGAATATTGGTCAAATTCACTAGAGTTTTAAATCCTAACTATAGGATTTTATGGAAATTTCTATCGTTAAATTTTCGTGTATAGTCAATGATTTTAGATGATTCTTGCTCCATTAGATTGGTTTGGATGAATTTTATAGCTTTTGTAAAGGAATCATAAACAATCGTAGATGAGAACACACTCTTTGACGACAAAAACGAAAAGGGAGAAGTTTTCATTCCNTAAGATAACATAGTATTAAGTAATAATTCATTATGAAGTTATCTAGACCTTTCTTATATCTGTTTGTAAACTCGGTACATTATTTATGAAGTTTTCTTTTTTTTGTCTTTTGATTTTAAACGATACCCATACAAGGTTTGTGACATACATGGTGTTGTTCTTGTACTTTAAAATGACATAAATGTATATGTATAATAACGAACTCAAACTAATCTAAGGCCGTAGAAATTCTAGCTGTTATATAATGTTTGAGAATTCTTTAAATTTACCGATGTAAGCATCTAAAGTTGTTAAAAGTCGTTATTTAAGATTTTCATTTTATCTCATAGTCGATTTAAATACAATTAAAGACAAGATAAAGAAACCTTATAAGGTTATCAAGTTTATTATTAATAGATCATAAGAATTAATCTATAATTTCAAGATTAAAGTGGCATAGGTGGAATGGACCAAGAAAGCCTTGCAATACATCTTTTGTAGAGTTTCATAGGGTTAGGCTTATAAGCTTCATAAATTGGATAATTGAACCAACCCGTAAAGTTAAGAGTACACTTCTTTCCCATGGCTTTGACGAAAACGCAACAGTTCAAGTCCAATTCCTCCTTACTAAGATTGAAGTAATTATTATAGAGCTGCACTTGACATTTCGCACTCTTCATTAGATTCAAGCACGGTCTTAAATAGTAAGCTCTATCTTCGTCTAGCCACCTATCCCATATCGGTGAATTGTAGTCATCATCTGCCCTTGTAACTCGAACAAAGCCTTACAAATTTACTAGTAACAAGAGGACCACCATTGCTCCAAGTGTGCTAGTTTCTTTTGCCATGGTTGAATTGAAAAATATTTACCTTACAAAGTGAAGTATAGTAGCTATTTATAGAAACATTTCAATCAAAAAAACGTAAGTGTAACATAAATAATTTACCGTGCATATTTATTAAAGGAGTTATTCATTTTGGGAGTTGGATAAAGAAGATTTAATTCTACCATGGGAGAGAGGTTAAAATATAAATGTCTTTTAAGTTTGTAACCTCCCTTTTACATTTGCACTTTTTGTAATGCTTTAATATATATAGGTGTATTAAAAAAAATTAAACGATTCAAATAAATGAAAATTTTATAGGTGGAATGTGTTCATGTATTTTTTTTAAAATTAGATTGGTTGTGAATATTTACGAGGACTTTCATCCATTAAATGTAGTGAATATTGGTCAAATTCACTAGAGTTTTAAATCCTAACTATAGGATTTTATGGAAATTTCTATCGTTAAATTTTCGTGTATAGTCAATGATTTTAGATGATTCTTGCTCCATTAGATTGGTTTGGATGAATTTTATAGCTTTTGTAAAGGAATCATAAACAATCGTAGATGAGAACACACTCTTTGACGACAAAAACGAAAAGGGAGAAGTTTTCATTCCGTATTTGAGAATTTCTCTCTTCAACAAATATAAATGATGATATAAGGTCTTCTACTTTGTATGTATATTGTTGGATTGTAATCAAATCACACATTTGCTAGAAAAAAAGAAGATCATGGGTAAATAAGTGATGGACATTTATCTCCATTAGTATGAGATATTTTGGGTGAAACTAAAAGTAAAGCCAATTTTATGATTATGGATATGGATGGTTCTAGTGCCCCTAAAAAGTGATATCAAAGGCGTGTCCTTGACTTAGCCATGTGCGTGTGCCTCGATGACATAGTTATAGTGACTCATGGTTGAGCTAATTAGACACGGGTGTGTCCTGGTAAAGGGAATTGACTTGGTTAAAAGTGATTACCCTAGAGCAAGCATAAATGAATGTGAAACGGTACAAAGAAAAATATATATGTAATCGCCAGAAAACTCGAGAATTCCGGCGAGGCACCGAACTTCTCTTATTTTCAACCAACCCATTGTTGAACACAAATCTCTGTGGGAAACACTTGCACACTTTTTATTAAAACCAATCGAGAAGAGATTTGTAGAAACTACTACTTTGTATTGATTGGGATTTCTTCGCATGATGAACTAAGTAGAGTTGAGGGGTATCTATACTAGATTCAATTCCTAAAATTTCTCAATGTTTTCAAGTATCTAAATTATTTACCTAAATTTATTTCTAAAATCCCTAAAACATTTTCCTAAATTTATTCTTAAATCCGTCGATCATTTTCCTACATTTATTCCTAAATCCCTTAATCATTTTCCTAAATTTATTCCTAAAATCGTAAATCATTTTCTTAACATAAATATAGTCACTCATACAATAGTTGGGCTAGTGATGATATTTTAACACTCCCCTCAGCACTAGTTCTCATTCGGTGCACCATAGTGAAAGCTCTCATTTATGCAAGTATTCAGCTCTTTTGTAGACAAGTCTACCACTTGGTCATTTGTATTCTTCCTTCAAGATTTTGTCTCTAATAAAATGACAGTGCACCTCCACATGCTTTGTTCTGCCATGAAACATCGAATTTTCTACTAGACAAATCACAGATTGGTTGTCGCATTGAAGTTGTATCGAATAGTCAACTTTCTAGTGTCAATCTTTCATCAGAAGTTTCAGCCATGTACATTCCTAAGTTGCTCCCGCCACTGCTCTGTACTCTGCTTCTCTAGTTGACAATGATATAGTTGGTTGTCTTTTGTTACACCAAGAAATTATTCTCGAACTGAGCTTGAACACATTCTTGATGCTTGACCATCGAGTATCGTGATATCGTTTGACATATCTCAAGGTTTGCGGGCTGCATCCAAATGAGGCTTCTTTAGACTTCGCACATACTGACTATTGACTCCAACTTCATTTTCGAATCCATTTGGTTGGTTCATGTAGATCTCCTGGTCCAACTCTCCATGCAAGAAAATATTCTTCATATCCATCTGCCAAAATTTCGAATCATTATTAACAAGTGCTGGAGGAACCTGTACGATAGTGATCTTCGCCACTCGACTAAACGTTTCATCATAGTCTAGTCCATATTGTTGACAAAACCCTCGAGCTACAGGTTGAGTCTTGTATCTTTCGATTGATCCATCCGAGAGACACATTCTTTTGTAAGCCCACTTGGTCTTGACACTAATTCCCAAGTTTGATTTTATTCCAGGGCTATAATTTCTTCCTCCATCGCTTTCTGCCAAGCTGAGTTTTGTGATGCTTCTTCATATGTCTCCGGCTCATTAACTTCGTCTTCTACTGCGTTGGCATATTCTGGATTTGACTTTAGGATTATTTCTAAATGTCTGAGTTGTTGAGGTGTCATTTCATTTTCACTAGGTTCACTTGGTTGAGTCAATTCTTGCTCACCAACACTAGTGTCACTTGAATCTCCAGGCACATCAACACTTAAGTAAATATGTACAGTTTGCTCCCCCGTGTTCTGTAGAAGAATCTCTTCAATTTGCTCCCATGTGTTCTGTAGAAGAATTTCTTCAGTTTGCTCAAGGCCTGGTAATACTTCCTTCTCTGAGGGCCACTCCTCTTCCATTGCACCACTTTGATCATCAATCATGTGGTTTGAGCATCCTGAATCAATGATCCAATCATTCTCATAATCAATATGGTCTCCCATCATCGCCTTGAGTGCTAGCTCATCTCTTCTATGGCATACAGTACCTCTGCATCCCATTCCTCCATCTCCATGTTTGAGGATGCCATATTGCTTTCGACAGATTTTTTCTTAGACCAACAGTCTCTAGACATGTCGCCCTTCTTCCCGCAATTGTAGCAAATGCCCTTAAATCTCTTCTCTTTAGAGTTATTGTTATCGTTCTTCTGAGCTCTCTCTGGTTGTGCAGTTCCTTGGTGACTTCTTCTTTTGTCACCATTGTATCCACGTTTGGTAGACGACCTACTTTTGCTCCTGCTTTTAGTTGTGTAGAGTGCTTCTTCTTCACTCTTCAGTGTGATGCCTCCCATTTGTTTAGCCATGACTTCTTGGCTGGCTAACAAATTTTCGAACTCTTCAAATGATGGTTGAGTGGGCCATCCTTGTACAGCAATAATGAAGCGTTGATATTTTTGTTGCAATCCATGGATAATGATCCTTTTCATTCGATCTTCTCCAATTGCGGACTTTGGGTCTAGTTCAGTAATCACCCGACAGATCGACTTGACCTTGTGGAAGTACTGAGCAATCGTCATGTCACGTTGTGAAATTAACAACAACGTGTTCTCTAGAAGTTGTAGTTTCGTATCATTCTTCTTTGAGAACAACATCACGAACGTGTCTCATGCTTCTTTCGGTGTCTTGTCATCCCAAATATGCTCTAACATCCCTTCTTCGATTGTGGTCTTTAGGGCAAACATTGCTTTGCCTGCTTTGATTCTCCATTTGCGCAAGGCGCCGTTAGAATCATCCTCTGGCGGCGTAGTTTCGCACTCGCCAACGATCCCCAAAAGATCATGTCCGTGTAAATAGGACATCATGCATGTTGCCCACATGTTGTATTTATTGTTGTTATTGTTGTTGAGTTTCTTGATTCCTTCAACAATTTAGAAATCACCAATCGTGTATATACCTCAGTAATACCAAACAAGCTCTTTCGACACAAGACTTGCAGAGTCACAAACTACTCACGACACAAAAGAAACTCACTCACTACTAATCTCAAGAAATCGTTTCTGATGTGGAAGATCAGACAGAGCTTGCCAGAACTTGTATGGTTCTAATTTGTTATGTGAAGATTGTTTGATGGGAAAGCAAAATAGAAGACCATTCCCACGTGAAAGTATGTGGAGAGCATTAAAGCCACTCCAACTTCTTCAGACATATGTGGTATATTCTAATTTTTATTGATGATTTCAGCAAAAAATTATAGGTATTTTTCTTAATAGAAAAATCAGAAGCCTTCAGAATGTTCCAACTCGTTGGGATCATGAACTTAGAATGATCCAACTCGTTCTGATTAAAGTGATCCTGACGAGCTCTGAAGCCTTAAGGGAGGGAATGTTGCAAAAGTTTTAGTGTTTTATGCAGGAGATTTGGAGGATAGAAAAATTATGGGTAGTTTTACGTCACAGGAGCTGTTTCATGATCCCGATGATTTCGAGCGGGTGATGTGTGTGAACGTCAAAGGCGTCGCATTAGGCATAAAGCACGCGACGCTTGTGATGATACCTAGAGCTACCGGTTGCATAATCTCGACTGCTAGCGTGGCAGGTGTTTCAGGAGGAATGGGTCCACACGCCTACACAACATCCAAACATGCCATTGTCGGCCTCACTAAGAACACTGCCTGCGAACTTGACTGCTATGGTATACGTGTCAACTGCATTTTGCCGTTCGGAGTTGCCATGACGATGCTCGTGAACGTGTGGAGGGATGACGAAAACTAGTGCATGAACTTCGAGATTTCATTACCGGCTGAGGTGGACCAAATGGAGGAGTTCGTTAGGGGTTTGACCAATCTTAAGGACCCCACAATGAGATCTTTTGGGGATGCCCAAAGCAAAGCCATAAGAGCTTATGCTCAGAGTGGACAATATCATACCATTGGTGTGGAGATCTGTGATTCCTAACCGTTACAACATATTTGAAAATTCATTCAATTTACCAATATAAGCATCTAAAGTGGTTAAACGTTGTTATTTAAGATTTTAATTTTATCTTTAGTGAGTAAGATTGAGATCATATTCTATTTGAATACAATTAAAAACAAGAGATTAAATTGAAAAGTTAAAAAGATAGAAACCTTTTAAGGTTATCAAGTTTATTATTAATAGATCATATGAATTAATCTATAATTTCAATATTACATTGGCATGGGTGGGATGGACGAAGAAAGCCTTGCAATACATCTGTTGTATAGTTTCATAGGGTTAGGCTTATAAACTTCAAAAATTGGATAATTGAACCAACCCCCAAAATCAAGAGCACAATTCTTTCCCATGACTTTGACGAAAACACAACAATTTAAGTCCAATTCCTCCTTACTAAGATTGAAGTAATTATTATAGAGCTGAACTTGACATTTTGCACTCTTCATTAGATTCAAGCACGGTCTTAAATAGTAAGCTCTATCTTCGTCTAGCCACCTATCCCATATCGGTGAATTGTAGTCATCATCTGCCCTTGTAACTCGAACAAAGCCTTGCAAATTTACTACTAACAAGAGGACCACCATTGCTCCAAGTGTGCTAGTTTCTTTTGCCATTGTTGAATTGAAAATTATTTACCTTACAAAGTCAAGTATAGTAGCTATTTATAGAAATATTTTAATCAAGAAAACACAAGTGTAACATAAATAATTTACATGCATATTTATTGAAGGAGTTATTCATTTTGGGAGTTGGAAAAGAAGATTTAATTCTACCATGGAGAGAGGTTAAAATATAAATGTCTTTTAAGTTTGTAACCTCCCTCTTACATTTGCACTTTTTGTAATGTTTTAGTGTTAAAAAAATTAAAGGATCCAAATAAATGAAAATTTTATAGGTTGGGTTGATTAATGTGTTTTTCTAAAATTAGATGGGTAAAATACAAATAACTCAAATTTATTGTTAGTTGTAAATGGATTGAAGGAATAATTCTAATGGAGATGGATGAATAAAATATATCCATTAATTGTGAATATTTATGAGGACTTTTATTAGAGATTGTGAGCCAAATTTAGAAAATAAATGTAGTGAATATGGGTCGAATTCACTTTAAATCATAAGTATAGAATTTTATGGAAATTTCTATGGTTAAATTTTTTATGTATAGTAAATGATTTTAGATGATTCTTACTACATTATATTGGTCTCCATGAGTTTTATAGCTTTTGTAAAGGAATCATAAACAATAGTAGATGACACACTCTTGATTTTGGTGACAGAAAATGGAAAGGGAGAAATTTTCATTCCGTCTTTGAGAATTCCTCTATCTAACAAATATAAGTGATGATATAAGGCCTTCTACTTTGTATGAATATTGTTGGAGTGTAATCAAATCGGAGATTTGCTAGGACAGAAGAAGGCCATGGGTAAATAAGTTGTTATGAACCAAGAGACATCAATCATACAATATATTTTAATGAAGATGCGAAGAAAATGCTATTGTGTTAAGAATGAGAAATAGAAATAGAATTGGAATCGAAAGTGTTTATTCTCATTGATATTCATAAGCTTTTGAATAGGATACAACCTAGAAACTAATACCTACCAATAAAGAAAAATATAAATTAATTAAATATTGAGAATAAAATAAAATATATTAGGAATCAAATCATAAAGAAGAAATATTAAGATATAATATCTAAGATATATTCCATAAATAATATATTCTCCAAATATTATATCTCAATACTCCCCCCAAGTTGGAGAGTGTATGTCAATCACGCCCAACTTGTCTTTCAAAAAATCAAATTGATGTCTTCCCAAAGCTTTAGTGAAAATATCTGCCAATTGCATTTTAGTCGAAACATAACACAGTTTGATGATTCCAGCTTGTAATTTTTTTCGAACTATATGACAATCTATTTCATTGTGTTTCGTACATTCGTGAAAAACTGGATTGGTTGCTATGTGTAATGCTGCTTGATTATCACAATANATGAATTAATCTATAATTTCAATATTACATTGGCATGGGTGGGATGGACGAAGAAAGCCTTGCAATACATCTGTTGTATAGTTTCATAGGGTTAGGCTTATANGGAGAATGTATCTTAACCGAGTTAACTCTAAACAAGTATTTGTCATAGCTCGATACTTGGCTTCTGCTGATGATCTGGACACATTGGTTTGTTTTTTAGACTTCCAAGAAATAATTGAATTTCCAAGGAAAATGCAGAACCCAAAAATAGACCGTCTGGAAGTTCGACAACCACCCCAGTCTGAATCGCAATATGCTTGTAATCTCAAGTTATTTTCAGATGGTAGTAGAAGTCCTTGGCCAGGAGTACCTTTGATGTATCTCAGAACTCGAAGAGCTGCCTCCCAATGTAGTTTTCTTGGTTCATGCATAAATTGACTAAGCATACGAACTGAATACACTATGTCAGGCCTAGTAACGGTTAAATATATNGTTTTAGTGTTAAAAAAATTAAAGGATCCAAATAAATGAAAATTTTATAGGTTGGGTTGATTAATGTGTTTTTCTAAAATTAGATGGGTAAAATACAAATAACTCAAATTTATTGTTAGTTGTAAATGGATTGAAGGAATAATTCTAATGGAGATGGATGAATAAAATATATCCATTAATTGTGAATATTTATGAGGACTTTTATTAGAGATTGTGAGCCAAATTTAGAAAATAAATGTAGTGAATATGGGTCGAATTCACTTTAAATCATAAGTATAGAATTTTATGGAAATTTCTATGGTTAAATTTTTTATGTATAGTAAATGATTTTAGATGATTCTTACTACATTATATTGGTCTCCATGAGTTTTATAGCTTTTGTAAAGGAATCATAAACAATAGTAGATGACACACTCTTGATTTTGGTGACAGAAAATGGAAAGGGAGAAATTTTCATTCCGTCTTTGAGAATTCCTCTATCTAACAAATATAAGTGATGATATAAGGCCTTCTACTTTGTATGAATATTGTTGGAGTGTAATCAAATCGGAGATTTGCTAGGACAGAAGAAGGCCATGGGTAAATAAGTTGTTATGAACCAAGAGACATCAATCATACAATATATTTTAATGAANTTGGAAATTTTTATGGACGTGCTCCTGAAGACTTGTGTCTTGAAGAATGTCTAGAGCATACTTCCTTTGAGTCATAAAGATTCCTTTTCTAGACCTAGAAAATTCAATACCTAGGTAATATTTCAAATTCCCTANAGATGCGAAGAAAATGCTATTGTGTTAAGAATGAGAAATAGAAATAGAATTGGAATCGAAAGTGTTTATTCTCATTGATATTCATAAGCTTTTNGTAATATTTCAAATTCCCTAATTTTTTTTATAAGAAATTTCTCGCGTAAACTAGTATTGAGATGTTGAATTTCTTTGAGATCATTGTCTGTCAACAGAATATTATCAACATGGATAAGAGTTGCAGTGAAAGAAGTACATTTACTCTTAGTAAANTTGAATAGGATACAACCTAGAAACTAATACCTACCAATAAAGAAAAATATAAATTAATTAAATATTGAGAATAAAATAAAATATATTAGGAATCNTTCTTTGGACTAAGTATAGCCTGCATTTTGTATAGTGGTAGAGAATATGGAGAACCAATTGCGTGAAACCTGTTTTAAANTAGGAATCAAATCATAAAGAAGAAATATTAAGATATAATATCTAAGATATATTCCATAAATAATATATTCTCCAAANGTGAAACCTGTTTTAAACCATAAAAAGATTTATGGAGTCGACATACTATATTCTCCCCCTGTCGGCGAATACCTGGTGGTNACTCCCCCCAAGTTGGAGAGTGTATGTCAATCACGCCCAACTTGTCTTTCAAAAAATCAAATTGATGTCTTCCCAAAGCTTTAGTGAAAATATCTGCCAATTGNGAAAGTTTCGCTGTAGGAGAAAATGTCTCTTTGTAATCAAGACTTTCAACCTGAGTGTATCCCTTTGCTACCAGTTGAGCTTTATAACATTTAATAGAACCATCAGAGTTGTGTTTAATCTTGTACACCCAACGACAGCCGATAGCTTTATGGCCAGGTGGTAAAGGAACGAGAGACCAAGTATGATTACGTCCAAAAGCTGCAATTTCATCATTCATAGCCTGCTGCCATAATGGGTCGCCAATTGCCTCATCATAGGTTTTAGGTTCTGTTTGGGCTGTAATAAGAGCTAGAAAAGCACGTTGAGTAGGAGAAAAATGAGAGTATGAAAGGTAATGATGAAGGGGATACCTGGTGCTAGTATTGAGACTTGAGCTAGAGGTTAAATGATTGGCTCCAGAAAACATCTCATAATCATTATAACAAGCTGAAGGTTGTTTGGTACGAGTAGAATGTCGGAGTGGAACTGATGTATCAGGTGGGATAAGATTAGGTTTAGTGGGTGAATCTGGTGAATCTGGAACTGATGAATTTAGAGAAGGAATAGAAGGAGGAGGAGACGACGAAGGAATAGAAGGAATAGAAGGGGGAGGANAAGATTTGATTGGAAATGAAGAAATATGATAGAGACCTCCGAATTGTTTACCCGAGCNTCGAAGGAGCTAATGTCAAAGTTTGGAAGTTGATGAAAAAGGAAAATCATCTTCACAAAATTTAACATCACGACTGATAAAGAATGTTTTAGATTGCATGTCATACAACTTGTAACCTTTGTGACCACAAGGATATCCTATGAAAACACAAGGAATTGTCCGAGGTTCAAATTTTTGCTTAGGATGTACTACAGTTGCATAACACTTACAACCAAAAACTTTAAGATGGTGAAATGTAGGTGGTCGTTTGTAGAGTGCTTCAAAGGGTGTCTTGTTAAATAACAATGGTGATGGTGTTCTATTTATAAGATAAACAACAGTTAAAATGTATTCTCCCCAAAAAGTAAGTGGAACCTATGACTGAAAAAGAAAAGACCTAGCTACATTTAGGATATGACGATGCTTACGTTCTACGACTCCATTTTGTTGTGGAGTATAGACACAAGTGCGCTGAAATTCAATGCCACAAGAAGTGAAAAATGGTTGCAAAGATACGAACTCAGTCCCATTGTCTGATCTAACTATCTTGATAGTAGTATGAAATTGAGTTTGAACGAATTTAACAAAGTTTACAAACAAATGATGTACTTCTGATTTGTGTTGTATAAGAAAAACCCAAATACATCGAATAAAATCATCAACAACAGTGAGAAAAAAACGCAAACCAGAATGGGTTGAAATTTTATGTGGTCCCCAAACATCACAATGTAACAGATTAAAGACAGAATGGGTTGTTATTGAACTTCTTGGGAAAGACAACCTAGTTTGTTTTGCTAATGGGCAAATACTATAGTTACGAGAAAGAGTAGCATTATTAAGATGCAATTGATCAGCTAGAAATTTAAAACGAGAAGAAGAAGGATGACCTAGGTGTAAATGCCTCAAATCAGATTATTGAGATACTTGATTTGTAGAAGATTTGATTGGAAATGAAGAAATATGATAGAGACCTCCGAATTGTTTACCCGAGCCAATCATCCTCCCTGTAGCCAAGCCTGCATAACACAAGAATCAAGATGGAAGGTGACATAACATTTCAAGTCATTGGTAAGTTTGCTGATNGTATTCTCCCCAAAAAGTAAGTGGAACCTATGACTGAAAAAGAAAAGACCTAGCTACATTTAGGATATGACGATGCTTACGTTCTACGACTCCATTTTGTTGTGGAGTATAGACACAAGTGCGCTGAAATTCAATGCCACAAGAAGTGAAAAATGGTTGCAAAGATACGAACTCAGTCCCATTGTCTGATCTAACTATCTTGATAGTAGTATGAAATTGAGTTTGAACGAATTTAACAAAGTTTACAAACAAATGATGTACTTCTGATTTGTGTTGTATAAGAAAAACCCAAATACATCGAATAAAATCATCAACAACAGTGAGAAAAAAACGCAAACCAGAATGGGTTGAAATTTTATGTGGTCCCCAAACATCACAATGTAACAGATTAAAGACAGAATGGGTTGTTATTGAACTTCTTGGGAAAGACAACCTAGTTTGTTTTGCTAATGGGCAAATACTATAGTTACGAGAAAGAGTAGCATTATTAAGATGCAATTGATCAGCTAGAAATTTAAAACGAGAAGAAGAAGGATGACCTAGGTGTAAATGCCTCAAATCAGATTATTGAGATACTTGATTTGTAGAAGATTTGATTGGAAATGAAGAAATATGATAGAGACCTCCGAATTGTTTACCCGAGCCAATCATCCTCCCTGTAGCCAAGCCTGCATAACACAAGAATCAAGATGGAAGGTGACATAACATTTCAAGTCATTGGTAAGTTTGCTGATGAACATTAGGTTTAAATTGAATGAAGACACACATAAAACATTGTTTAATTTAAGGTCAGGATTAAAGGAAACATTGCAGTATGTGACTCATGTGTTGTCCCTCCATTAGGCAAATTTATCGTAGATATGGTGGTAGCCTTTAGTTCAGTCATAACAGAAGCTTTGGATACTATATGATCCGTAGNTGAAAAATGGTTGCAAAGATACGAACTCAGTCCCATTGTCTGATCTAACTATCTTGATAGTAGTATGAAATTGAGTTTGAACGAATTTAACAAAGTTTACAAACAAATGATGTACTTCTGATTTGTGTTGTATAAGAAAAACCCAAATACATCGAATAAAATCATCAACAACAGTGAGAAAAAAACGCAAACCAGAATGGGTTGAAATTTTATGTGGTCCCCAAACATCACAATGTAACAGATTAAAGACAGAATGGGTTGTTATTGAACTTCTTGGGAAAGACAACCTAGTTTGTTTTGCTAATGGGCAAATACTATAGTTACGAGAAAGAGTAGCATTATTAAGATGCAAT
The DNA here is from genome assembly GCF_002806865.2 of Cucurbita pepo subsp. pepo. Classification (NCBI taxonomy): domain Eukaryota; kingdom Viridiplantae; phylum Streptophyta; class Magnoliopsida; order Cucurbitales; family Cucurbitaceae; genus Cucurbita; species Cucurbita pepo. The sequence continues at coordinate 3,648,538 of NC_036649.1, read as the reverse complement.
TGATCAGCTAGAAATTTAAAACGAGAAGAAGAAGGATGACCTAGGTGTAAATGCCTCAAATCAGATTATTGAGATACTTGATTTGTAGAAGATTTGATTGGAAATGAAGAAATATGATAGAGACCTCCGAATTGTTTACCCGAGCCAATCATCCTCCCTGTAGCCAAGCCTGCATAACACAAGAATCAAGATGGAAGGTGACATAACATTTCAAGTCATTGGTAAGTTTGCTGATGAACATTAGGTTTAAATTGAATGAAGACACACATAAAACATTGTTTAATTTAAGGTCAGGATTAAAGGAAACATTGCAGTATGTGACTCATGTGTTGTCCCTCCATTAGGCAAATTTATCGTAGATATGGTGGTAGCCTTTAGTTCAGTCATAACAGAAGCTTTGGATACTATATGATCCGTAGCTCCACTATCGAGAATCCATGGATTAGAACTTGTAGAGTTAATAGATAATGCAGATACTTGAAACAAACCTGCAATATTGATGTTATTATCAAAATTACCTAAAGGACGATGATTGAGTGCAGATAAGGCTTGTACAATATGTTGTAANCAAACAAATGATGTACTTCTGATTTGTGTTGTATAAGAAAAACCCAAATACATCGAATAAAATCATCAACAACAGTGAGAAAAAAACGCAAACCAGAATGGGTTGAAATTTTATGTGGTCCCCAAACATCACAATGTAACAGATTAAAGACAGAATGGGTTGTTATTGAACTTCTTGGGAAAGACAACCTAGTTTGTTTTGCTAATGGGCAAATACTATAGTTACGAGAAAGAGTAGCATTATTAAGATGCAATTGATCAGCTAGAAATTTAAAACGAGAAGAAGAAGGATGACCTAGGTGTAAATGCCTCAAATCAGATTATTGAGATACTTGATTTGTAGAAGATTTGATTGGAAATGAAGAAATATGATAGAGACCTCCGAATTGTTTACCCGAGCCAATCATCCTCCCTGTAGCCAAGCCTGCATAACACAAGAATCAAGATGGAAGGTGACATAACATTTCAAGTCATTGGTAAGTTTGCTGATGAACATTAGGTTTAAATTGAATGAAGACACACATAAAACATTGTTTAATTTAAGGTCAGGATTAAAGGAAACATTGCAGTATGTGACTCATGTGTTGTCCCTCCATTAGGCAAATTTATCGTAGATATGGTGGTAGCCTTTAGTTCAGTCATAACAGAAGCTTTGGATACTATATGATCCGTAGCTCCACTATCGAGAATCCATGGATTAGAACTTGTAGAGTTAATAGATAATGCAGATACTTGAAACAAACCTGCAATATTGATGTTATTATCAAAATTACCTAAAGGACGATGATTGAGTGCAGATAAGGCTTGTACAATATGTTGTAATTGCTTAGAAGAAAAATTTGGGATGGAATTATGTGACTGTTCTTCTGTGTTCAACTGAGGAACATTAGCCATATTTGCAAATGATCGATATCCTCGATTGTTGCATTGATTGATTTGTACTGCCCTTCTAGAATTATTTTTCTGTTGACATTGANATAGTTACGAGAAAGAGTAGCATTATTAAGATGCAATTGATCAGCTAGAAATTTAAAACGAGAAGAAGAAGGATGACCTAGGTGTAAATGCCTCAAATCAGATTATTGAGATACTTGATTTGTAGAAGATTTGATTGGAAATGAAGAAATATGATAGAGACCTCCGAATTGTTTACCCGAGCCAATCATCCTCCCTGTAGCCAAGCCTGCATAACACAAGAATCAAGATGGAAGGTGACATAACATTTCAAGTCATTGGTAAGTTTGCTGATGAACATTAGGTTTAAATTGAATGAAGACACACATAAAACATTGTTTAATTTAAGGTCAGGATTAAAGGAAACATTGCAGTATGTGACTCATGTGTTGTCCCTCCATTAGGCAAATTTATCGTAGATATGGTGGTAGCCTTTAGTTCAGTCATAACAGAAGCTTTGGATACTATATGATCCGTAGCTCCACTATCGAGAATCCATGGATTAGAACTTGTAGAGTTAATAGATAATGCAGATACTTGAAACAAACCTGCAATATTGATGTTATTATCAAAATTACCTAAAGGACGATGATTGAGTGCAGATAAGGCTTGTACAATATGTTGTAATTGCTTAGAAGAAAAATTTGGGATGGAATTATGTGACTGTTCTTCTGTGTTCAACTGAGGAACATTAGCCATATTTGCAAATGATCGATATCCTCGATTGTTGCATTGATTGATTTGTACTGCCCTTCTAGAATTATTTTTCTGTTGACATTGATCTTCAGTGTGTCCCCTTCTATCACAAAATTTACAGTGAAACTTAAGGATTCGACACTCATCAATTGTATGACCACTTTTATTGTAGTGTTCACATGATTCATCCTTGGCGAATTTTGAATATGTTGTTTTCTTCTGCACTGCTGATGCAATCGAAAAATTCTTAGAAGGTTTAGAAGTTATCTCACGCTACATCTCTTCTTGTACAAGTAATGAGTAGGCNGTGTAAATGCCTCAAATCAGATTATTGAGATACTTGATTTGTAGAAGATTTGATTGGAAATGAAGAAATATGATAGAGACCTCCGAATTGTTTACCCGAGCCAATCATCCTCCCTGTAGCCAAGCCTGCATAACACAAGAATCAAGATGGAAGGTGACATAACATTTCAAGTCATTGGTAAGTTTGCTGATGAACATTAGGTTTAAATTGAATGAAGACACACATAAAACATTGTTTAATTTAAGGTCAGGATTAAAGGAAACATTGCAGTATGTGACTCATGTGTTGTCCCTCCATTAGGCAAATTTATCGTAGATATGGTGGTAGCCTTTAGTTCAGTCATAACAGAAGCTTTGGATACTATATGATCCGTAGCTCCACTATCGAGAATCCATGGATTAGAACTTGTAGAGTTAATAGATAATGCAGATACTTGAAACAAACCTGCAATATTGATGTTATTATCAAAATTACCTAAAGGACGATGATTGAGTGCAGATAAGGCTTGTACAATATGTTGTAATTGCTTAGAAGAAAAATTTGGGATGGAATTATGTGACTGTTCTTCTGTGTTCAACTGAGGAACATTAGCCATATTTGCAAATGATCGATATCCTCGATTGTTGCATTGATTGATTTGTACTGCCCTTCTAGAATTATTTTTCTGTTGACATTGATCTTCAGTGTGTCCCCTTCTATCACAAAATTTACAGTGAAACTTAAGGATTCGACACTCATCAATTGTATGACCACTTTTATTGTAGTGTTCACATGATTCATCCTTGGCGAATTTTGAATATGTTGTTTTCTTCTGCACTGCTGATGCAATCGAAAAATTCTTAGAAGGTTTAGAAGTTATCTCACGCTACATCTCTTCTTGTACAAGTAATGAGTAGGCTTGCCTCACATTAGGTAATGGAGTCATCATCAATATGTTTCTCACCGTTTTATAACTCATTGAGCCCCATGAATAGTTTCATCAACTTGTCTTCTTCGCGTTCATCAACATGTATTTGACGTTGATTACAGGTAAATGGTGTGCGATACGCTTCCAATTCATCCCAGAGTGCTTTGAGCTTGGTGAAATATGCTGACAGTGTCATGGTTCCCTGTGACATCATTGCTATCGACTTTTGTATCTGAAAAATTGCTGGAACATTCTTTTTGTGAGAATTGATCGTGAAGATCAACCCATACTTGATGAGCTGTCTTGGCGTGAATGATACCCTCAGTGATATCTGCTTCAACTGAATGAGTTAACCAAGATATTATCATATTGTTGCACTGATTCCAGAGTTCAAATTCGGTTGAATTTGCATCTTGAGACGGTTCTTCAATTGTGTCATCAATTAAGCCAATTTTCTTCTTGGCAATAAGAGCATGCATAACTGATTTACTCGAGGATGGATAATTTGTTCCATTTAATTTGATTGGAATAATGAATATCTTGGCTGATCAGAGTGATGAATATAATAAGTGTTGGCTTTTTGGCCCTTGATCTCACTCTAATTAATTTCAATCAATTAATTGATTGATGTTTTGATGATAACAAACCTACTTTTAATTATTAACTATTTTCAGTATTTTGAACTGTCCACAGTATAAGGTCGGGAAACGATTACAACGACTTTTCAATTACTCAAATCTGAGCTAAAACGAAGAAATTAGAGTCCAGACAATATACCTGACGTGATGATGTGGCAGCAAAATCAAAATGATGGACAAATAAAAATATATCAAAGTATGACGTTTATAATGTTGGAAGAGTAACAAATGGTGGAATTTTTCTTATTATTATATTTCTAAATAAAATTATTTTTACAAAATATAAATTTGAATCTAATTGTTATTTACATCGATTTTTATTATTACTATATTATATTATTATATTATTATCTTTTAAAATTTTGGTAGTTACTCACATAGTTTTTATTATTATTATATTATTATATTTATAATAAATTTTGAATTTTCATTTGAGATACTCACCTCATTTTTTATTATTATTATATTATATTAAAAATTTTAAATAAATGAATTTGAAAAATTTTCTTATTTATTTACATCTCCACCTTCCATTATTCCTAACAATTCCTACCTTTTGCCATTTTTCTCTCCTATATAAACTCATCTTCCCTACATTTTAAAATACACAACTTACATACATTCTCCAATTCTCATTTGTTCAAAGTCTCAATTCTTTATTTCTCTTCATCTCATTCTTGAGAGAGAATATTATTGTATTGTGAGGAAATAGTTGTGAGTGTCCCAAATTGTAAATCTACTCTTTGAGAGAGTTGTGGTGTGTTACTATCAAACTCAAATACTTGTATCGGTTTGATCCTGCACCGTGGAAATGATTGAGTTTGCTCTTGAACTCGTAAAAAGAGTGGTGTAGCGGTTTCGCTCTGATCCGTGGAAAGAGTCGAGAAAGTTCTTTATTCAAATTCTCAAGAGGCGCTTGGGGAGTGGAGTAGGTCGAGTTTGACCGAACCAATATAAAACTACGGTGTCATTTTCTCTAACTCTTTCCTATTTAATTTCAAAATTATTATTGTGATTTAGTGCATGTCCTACTTGATTATTGTTTGACTTGAATTATTTTGTTCTAGTAATTATCATATTCTACTTATTTGTAAAAAAGTTTCATCATTAGAAAAATTAATTACGTTTAAACACTTTTATTGTTAAAACCCTATTCACCCCTCCCCCCTCTAGGGTTGCCATACCGATTCAACAATAAGGATGTGTTAAATCAACATCCGAAATTTTGAAGCTAGATTTGGTTGGTTCCGCCATAGAGGAAATTTTGATATTTAAGAATACAAAGATCGGTGCTCTGATACCATGTTAAGAATGAGAAATAGAAATAGAATTGGAACCGAAGGTGTGTATTCTCATTGATATTCATAAGCTTCAAATAGGATACAACCTAGCAACTAATACCTATATATAAACAAAATATAAATTAATTAAATATTGAAAATAAAATAAAATATGCTAGAAATCAAATCATAAAAAAAGAATATTAAGATATAATATCTAAGATATATTCCATAAATAATATATTCTCCAAATGTTATATCTCAATATATTGAAATTATCAAATGATATTTCAATTATGCCACATTTAAAAAGAATAAAGTCTCATTGTTATAAATTTTGGGTGGATTACAATTTAGAGTAATTTAGAGTTATTGTATTTAATTAATGTATTTTCAAACATTTTATTTATTACATTTACATCATGGTTAATATCACCCTAAAGTATGAATGTTACAACTATTTGAATGTCTTTAATAGTTTCATTTGAGGCTATATAAAGCGTATGTTGTATTTGTGAGTAGACTTGAACAATGTAGTAAAAAAAGTATTTGTGCTTTTTTTAGCCAATGGCTAAGTTGGTTTGCAATTGTACATAGTTTATCTTGCATGTATAATCATTCAAGCTCGACATGATCAATTTTTCTTGTGGAGTGATTCGAATCTCAAATAAGTGTTCTTGCGTTGAGATATTTGATCAACAAGAATCATTCAAGCTAGACATGATCGATCTTGCTTGTGGAGTGATTCGAATCTCAACAATGTTCTTGCCTTGTGATATTCGATCAACAAGGTAATCTGAATCTTACTCCCCTTGTAGTGATTTCCACATATCATAAGTAATGAACATTATCTCCATTAGTATGATATATTTTAGGTGAAACTAAAAGTAAAGCCAATTTTATGATTATGGATATGGATGGTTTTAGTACCCTTAAAAAGTCATATCAAAGGTGTGTTCGTGACTTAGCCATGATGGCATAGCTATAGTGACTCATGGTTGAGCTAATTAGATAGAAATCTTTTTTAATAAAGGGAATTGACTTGGTTTAAAGTGATTACTTGAGAGCAAGCATGAATGAATATGTAACGGTACAAGAAAAAAATATATACGCGAAAACGCGAGATTTTTGGCGAGACACCATAGATCTCGTGTTTTCAACCCATCCACGACCCCTACAAAGAACACTGTCCCCTCCTGCCATTTGAGAGTAACAGACATAGAGAGAAGGAAATCCGACAAAACCCTTTCTCGGAGCACGACGCCGGCGAGACAGAGAGATTCGATCCAACGCCGACGACGACTCAGAACACACCACGGTAAGTCTAACGACGTCTTTCTATCATAATTTTTAATGTAGTCTCATCACCGACGAGGAGGAACTTATTTTCGAATAAACGGTGTCGTCGTGCTTCTCTATTTTAGGTTACATGAATACCCCATTGCTTAGGGTTTGAAGTAGAAGTGGATGGAGAGTTAAGGCTGCGGGCTCTTGAGGGGAGGGACGACGAGAAAACGAAGACGGAAGGCCTCGGGAAGAGAGAGAAAATGGAAGAAGCAAACTACGACTGCATCAACCCACAATCCAGTAAACACGCCCGCAACCCAACCATTCATATAGCCCAATGATGGTAGCGGCCCTGTAGTCCATTAAGTTCAGACGCAAACCACTGCCTAGCAACCCATCGGCAGACTTGCGCGCCTGTGAGAGTGACCTGATCCGACTCCCAACCCATGTGCTTTCCAGCCCCTACACGTGCATGACATGTGTCCTTCCATCGGCTTCAGCTCAACACGGCCAAAAACTGGCTATTCGGCTCCGATTGTTAAATCCAACATTGTTTCATAGGTTTTCGACTCTCTCGAAGCTAAATTTGATCTTATTAAAAGGATTTTAGGTCAGTATAAGCCGGTTTTCTTAGTTTTTAATTAAATTGCACTAAGGATATTGAGTTTGTATTTAAATAGGTGAAGCCTTGGCATAAGTGGGAACTAATTCTAAGGACAAAAGCAAGCTAAATTGAAAGGTGAACTTTGGCTAAGGCCAACCATGTAAGTGACCTTACTATCGGCTCGGTTGGAAGACTTATCTTATGTAAGATGAGAAGTGCCTAGTGGCCCATCTACGTGTTATGTATGTTGATAGGATGTACTATGATGGCATAATATGTTATAATTATGTGATTTGCTATGATGTTATGATATGTTATGATGATATTACATATTATGATGCTATGGTATGCTATCATGATGATTCATAATGATATCATGACATGAGATTTATGATGATGATATGACATAGTATGATGATATCTCATGTTACGATGATGTACATGTATGAGATGCTATGTTGCATTATGATTGATCGCTTGTGGATGTATATATTAAAATGATGTAAAATTCACAAGAATAAGTGCAAGTATACAATATCACAAGTAATAAGTAAATTATCGATTCCACGTAGAACCCATCTTTTAGTTAATTTTATAGCTGGAAATTAAGTGAGTTTTTTTTTGTAACATTCAAATGAGTGTTGGTGATTTTAAACTAATTAAAACGTAGAGTGTCGCTGGTGTCGAGAAACAGANATCTATTTATTAGGCTGTTTTTCTTGAGGCTTTAACTCTTCCGAAGAAAGGAGAGACTTAAAATATAAATATATCTAAGAATAGCTGATCGCTTTTGGATGTATAGAATAAAATGATGTAAAATTCACAAGAATAAGTGCAAGTATACACTATCACAAGTACCAAGTAATANAATAAGTAAATTATCGATTCCACGTAGAACCCATCTTTTAGTTAATTTTATAGCTGGAAATTAAGTGAGTTTTTTTTTGTAACATTCAAATGAGTGTTGGTGATTTTAAACTAATTAAAACGTAGAGTGTCGCTGGTGTCGAGAAACAGAAAATGATGAGGAAATCAACAATAATGAGGAAGGTTTGGCGAAGAGAGATTGAATAGATAAGTTTCTGAGTTTTGTGGTAGATTTATTTTCTTTGAATAGATTCTCAAGCACACTTTCGAGGGGTCGTGCATGTGGATTATTTCCATAATGGTTTTTAATTTCTATTAACAAGGCTATAGTAAAGAATTATTCCTAACCCTTCTATTACTTAAGTCTTCTTGCAATGGAACTAGAGTTATTTAGGAGGGCAATGGAACTAGAGTTATTTAGGAGGATTTCATTGCTCCCTCTCTTCTCCCGAATAAGAGAACAAATATGTATGTAAAGTAGCTAATTTAATACACATGTAAATCATTAGCAACAACTCTTTAATAAACTAAAATCATACCGTCAATATACTTAAATTAAATAAAACTCTCTCGCCTTCCCTATAAAATTTTTCGAGAGTAAACACAAATGAATGACTATTTTGAATAAAGATTTGGTGGTCTTTCGTTCCATAGAAAAATTAATATAGAGTTACAAAAGTCCAAGATTTGATTAGGAAACGAGAAAATCATGGGGATATAAGTTGGGAATAATATGTCCATAAATATGAAGCTAGTTGGAGGATCCAAAAAAATAATATGTCCATAAATATGAAGTTAGTTGGATGATCCAAAAAATAAAACGAGGAGAGCTTTTATTTAAAGTGGACGATATGATGCCATTGTTGAGATATGTAGAGGGTTATTTGTCCCTACCAATTGATATTATAATCATGTTCCTAAATTAACTGTAATGATATTGCCATAGTGAGATGTGGTCGAGCTAATTAGATAGCGATATGCTAGGGTGAAAGGAAGATGACCTAGTTAAAAGTGACTATTGGAAGGTAAACATTGAAAGATGACTATTTGAGGGAAACTTAGTGGTCCTTCATTCGAGGTCAAAATTGTTAGTGTGTGACCAAAATTCTACATTGGATAAGAAAGAGGAGGTGGGTGAAACAAAAAGTAAAGCCATAAGGACTTATGCCTAGAAAAAAACAAATATCGTATCATTGTGGAGGCATGTGAAAGGTTCAATGTCTCTAACATATATCTTCGATAAAATGTTGAATGTTATTTTTTGACCATAAATGGAGTAGAGTAACGTAGGATTAAGTAATAATACTAATTATTGTTTACTTACACAAAGATGAAGCTCTAAAGGAATATGATGTCCTTGTTTAAAGAGACTACAATTGTTACCGTACGAAAAAAGGAGGTTGAACGAATAAGAGATAGAATTAGTACACTTGGTTATTTTCAATACTCACTCTTTAAAAAAATGTTTTCACTAAGGGAAAAGGCGTATACGACTCTGACGGAAGGGACTATTTGTTGTCACGAGACGGTCGACATGTTTTATTTGTATTTCACATAATAATTCATTCTTAAGTTACCTAGACCATTCTCATAACTATTTGCAAACACGGTGCACTATTTATGATTACTTTTTCTTTTTAATTGAGTGTTCTTGTGATTGATTTTAAAGGGTAAGTGTACAAAATTTGACTGTTATATGTTAAAATGTATGAGTTTGCAACATACATGTTTTTGTTTATGTGCTTTAAAATGATATAAATATATATAGTAACAAACTCGAGTTTGTCTAAAATTGTAGAAATTCGAGCTCTTACATCACGTTTGAAAATTCATTAAATTCATTGAGATAAGTATCTACCATCCTCGAGGTGATTAAAAGTTATTAGTTAATTTTATCCATAGAAACCTTTTAAGGTTATTAAGTTTATTATAAATAGATCATGTGAATTCATCTATAATTTCAAGGTTACGAAGAAAGTCTTGCAACACATCTTTTGTAGAGCTTCATAGGGTTAGGCTTATAAACTTCAAGTGATGGATAATCGAAACAACTTGCAAAGTGGCGAGCACAATTCTTTCCCATGACTTTGACGAAAACGCAACAATTTAAGTCCACTTTCTTCTTTCTAATATTGAAATAATTATTATAGAGTTGCACTTGACATTTCGCACTCTTCATTAGATTCAAGCACGGTCTTAAATACGGAGCTCTACCTTCGTCTAGCCACCGATCCCATATCGGTGAATTGTAGTCATCATCTGCTCGAACAAACCCTTGCAAATTGACTGCTAATAAAAGGACAGCCAGTGCTCCAACTGTGCTAGTTTCTTTTTCCATTGTTGAATTGAAAACTATCTACCTTACCAAAGTCCAGTACATTGACTATTTATAGAAACATTGAAGAAAGAACATTGGTGTAATATAAATAACTTACATGCATATTTATTAAAGCAGTTACTCATTTTGGGAAGTGGGTAAACAAAATTTAATTCTACCTCGGTGAGAAATTAAAATTGAAATGACTTTAAGTTTGTAACCTCCCTCTTATGTTTGTACTTTTTTGTAATGTTTNTTGAGATAAGTATCTACCATCCTCGAGGTGATTAAAAGTTATTAGTTAATTTTATCCATAGAAACCTTTTAAGGTTATTAAGTTTATTATAAATAGATCATGTGAATTCATCTATAATTTCAAGGTTACGAAGAAAGTCTTGCAACACATCTTTTGTAGAGCTTCATAGGGTTAGGCTTATAAACTTCAAGTGATGGATAATCGAAACAACTTGCAAAGTGGCGAGCACAATTCTTTCCCATGACTTTGACGAAAACGCAACAATTTAAGTCCACTTTCTTCTTTCTAATATTGAAGTAATTATTATAGAGTTGCACTTGACATTTCGCACTCTTCATTAGATTCAAGCACGGTCTTAAATACGGAGCTCTACCTTCGTCTAGCCACCGATCCCACATCGGTGAATTGTAGTCATCATCTGCTCGAACAAACCCTTGCAAATTGACTGCTAATAAAAGGACAGCCAGTGCTCCAACTGTGCTAGTTTCTTTTTCCATTGTTGAATTGAAAACTATCTACCTTACCAAAGTCCAGTACATTGACTATTTATAGAAACATTGAAGAAAGAACATTGGTGTAATATAAATAACTTACATGCATATTTATTAAAGCAGTTACTCATTTTGGGAAGTGGGTAAACAAAATTTAATTCTACCTCGGTGAGAAATTAAAATTGAAATGACTTTAAGTTTGTAACCTCCCTCTTATGTTTGTACTTTTTTGTAATGTTTTAGTACGTAGAAGTGTTAAAATGTTCGATCAACCTAACCTAACTTGATTCAAATACATGAAAACTTTATCAATTAAGTTGGTTGATCAAATTTATTAACTTAGTACAAATACAATGATATGAACCAAGAGACATCAATCATACAATATACTTCAATGAAGATCGGAAGAAAATTTATTGAAATTATCAAAAGATGTTTCAATTCATGCCACATTGAAGAAGAATGAAGTTTGATTGTTACAAATTTTGGGTGGGTTACCGTTTAGAGTAATTTAGAGTTATATTTTAAGACATTTTATTTATTTTAGGTTACATTTACATAATGGCTAATAAGTATGAATGTTGCCTTTGATAGTTTCATTTTGAGGCTATATAAAACCATGTATGTTGTATTTGTAAGGTAGACTTGGAAAATATAGTAAAAGAAGCATATGTGCTTTTTTTTAGCCAATGGCTAAGTTTGTTTGCAATTCTATGTAGTTTAGGTTGCATGTAGAATCATTCAAGCTCGACATGATTAACCTTGCTTGTGGAGTGATTCGAATCTCAATCAAGTGTTCTTGCCTTGAGATATTTGATCAACAAGAATCATTCAAGCTAGACATGATTGATCTTGCTTGTGGAGTGATTCGAATCTCAAACAATGTTCTTGTCTTGAGATATTCGATCAACAAGGTAATCCGAATCTTATTCCCCTTGTAGTGATTCCTTATCTTATCATACAACATAGATACAACATGCCTCTCTATCTATCCCATATATTAAAAAAAAAATGTAATTGTAAAAGTAGGGGGCAATGATATAAATGTAAGATTCTAATTTTAAAAAAAATTTGAAATTGAAAATGAACTGAACAAAGAAAATTATTAAAAAGAAATTGAAATTAGAAACGGAAATCAAACAAAAAAGTAAGAAGAAAAAGAAATTTAGAAATTTTGTTAATTAAAAAAGCGTTAAAGAAAATCGATAACGTCCGGATTGGACGGCTAGGTGATGAGAGGGAAGAAAATAAAGGCACACAGTAACTCTCCATATATTTATATGAATAGAACCTTTAATAATAAACTTTCGAAATTGTTAAGTTACATGTTTGTATTAGAATAGTTGGTTTATCTATGGTCGTGTCTTAGGAACATATGATATGGAGTGCCATCATATTATCATGTGGAGATTGTTTAGAGGATCATAACTATCTTTGTGTAATAAACTTGTTCAAAAGGACATGGCTCCCCATAGTATCAAAATTTTGATGGGCACAAAAGTTGCTCCATGTCATAATGGCACTTTTTTCTGTAGTGGATTAGCTACTGAGTAGCGCTTTCTCTAACCCAACGAATAAGTTAGCCGTGTCAAAATCGAATTTCATGGACAATTCTTGTGTATGGTCGAGTCTCGAGCTACATTTGGAGAGAAAATGTCTTAGAAAACGTGGGCGTAGAAAATCATTTAAAACAAGTTGGAAGTATGTATTGTGAAAGTCAATTGCATTGAAAACATGTAGGCAAAGAGATTACAATACTTGGTTGGGGGAGGTTTGATGAATACTTGATCTACCTCTAGTACATTTTGATTTCGCNTCGGGGAAGTTTGATGAATACTTGGTCTACCTCTAGTACATTTTGATTTCGCCAAATAGTCATACAACATATTTAAACTTAAGAAAGAATACAATATGAAAGCAAGTAAAGGGGTTTGGCGTGTTATGGGCATGCACCATGGGCAACACGACAAAGATGGGCATGACCATAACATCCTCCCCACCTAAATGGTTGATGTCCTTGTCAATTGTCTATGTTCAAAATTTCAATATGGGTCGTGGTGGAATTGCGTTACTAGCTAATTTCTTCTTTAGGAAGGTTTTTCCATTTGACCAAGAATTCTCAAACACTCGTCTAGGATAGTTTCGACTTCGTTGGTTTCCTTCTTTGGTTGTCCCTGACTCATCAATCTCACTATACCGTGGTAACATAGCTATAGTGACAAATGGTTGAGCTAATTAGATCGAAAGTGTGTTCTGGCAAAGGGAATTGACTTATTAAAAGTTATTACTTCGTTGGTAAACACAAAAAGTGAGAATTGTTGAGGGGAAGCTTGGTGATCCTTCATTAAAAGATGTCTATTTGAGGGGAAGCCTTGGTGTGTGACCAAACTTCTACGTTGGATAAGAGGGGATGATCATAGCATTGTCTCCAATAGTACGAGAGATTTTGAGTGGGTGAAACAAAAAGTTAAGCTATAAAGACTTATGCCAAAAAAATAATAACATCGTACTATTGTGGAGGCATGTGATAGGTTTATTGTCTCTAACATATATCGCCATAAAATGTTGAATGATATTTTTAGACTTTAAATGAAGTATATAAAATAGGATTGAGTAATAATATGAAAGTGGGTTGATTGTTGTTGTCATGAGAGAATGTCGACAAGTTTTTATTTGTATTTCATAAAGTTATCTTGACCTTTCTTATATTTATTTGCAAACTCAGTATATTATTTGTTTGTCTTTTGATTTTAAAGGGTACCAGTATAAAGTTTGACTGTTATATATAAAAATGTATGAGTTTGTGATATACATGTTTTTGTTCGTGTGCTTTAAATTGACATAAACATATATATAGTAGCGAACACAAATTGGTCTGGAGCTGTAGACGGCCCAAGACTACCGCTACCAGATATTGTCTTTTTTGGGCTTTCTATTTCGGACTTCCGCTTAAGATTTTTAAAACGCATATGCTAGAGAGAGTTTTTCATACTCTTATAAACAACGTTACGTTCTCCTCCTCAATTTCTCAAGTCTTTATAAAGAATGCTACGTTCTCCTCACCAACCGATGTGGGATCTCATGGTAGAAATTAAACATAGTTTGAAAATTCATTAAATTTACCAATATAAGCATCTAAAGTGGTTAAATGTTGTTATTTAAGATTTTAATTTTATCTATAGTGAGTAAGATTGAGAGCATATTCTATTTAAATACAATTAAAAATAAGAGATTAAATTGAAAAGTTAAAAAAATAGACACCTTTTAAGGTTATCAAGTTTATTATTAATAGATCATAAGAATTCATCTATAATTTCAAGATTAAAGTGGCATAGGTGGAATGGACCAAGAAAGCCTTGCAATACATGTTTTGTAGAGTTTCATAGGGTTAGGTTTATAAGTTTCAAAAATTGGATAATTGAACCAACCCGTAAAGTTAAGAGTACACTTCTTTCCCATGGCTTTGACGAAAACGCAACAGTTCAAGTCCAATTCCTCCTTACTAAGATTGAAGTAATTATTATAGAGTTGCACTTGACATTTCGCACTCTTAATTAGATTCAAGCACGGCCTTAAATAGTAAGCTCTATCTTCGTCTAGCCACCTATCTCATATCGGTGAATTGTAGTCATCATCTGCCCTTGTAATTCGTACAAAGCCTTGCAAATTTACTACTAACAAGAGGACCACCATTGCTCCAAGTGTGCTAGTTTCTTTTGCCAGGGTTGAATCCAAAACTATTTACCTTACCAAAGTCATGTATAGTAGCTATTTATAGAAACATTTAAATCAAGAAAAGGTAAGTGTAACATAAATAATTTACATGCATATTTATTTAAGGAGTTATTCATTTTTGGAGTTTGGAAAAGAAGATTTAATTCTACCATCTAGAGAGAGGTTAAAATATAAATGTCTTTTAAGTTTGTAACCTCCCTCTTACATTTGCACTTTTTGTAATATTTTAATATAGGCGTATTAAAAAATTTAAATGATTGAAATAAATAAAAAATTTATAGGTTGATTCGTTCATATGTTTTTCTAAAATTAGATTGGTAAAACTAAAGTAATTTATCGTTACTCGTAAATGAATGGAAGGAATAATTCTAATGAAAATTTATGAATAAAATATATTATCATGGGAGAAGTTTGAGCTCAAATCCTGAATATTTAGGAGTTTGTGAGAACTTCTTGAGGACTTTCCTTCACGACAGATTGAGCCAATATTAGAAAAGAAAGGTAGCCAACATCGATTCAATTCACTAGAGTTTTAAACGGTAACTTTAGGATTTTATGGAAATTTCTTTGGTTAAATTTTTAATGTATAGTCAATGATTTTAGATGATTCTTTCTCCATTAGAGCCCTCGAACAAAGTATACTCTTTGTTCGACACTTTAGTGATATTTGATAACACCTTTGAGGCTTACAATTCTTTTGTTCGATATTACAAGATTCTATTGATATGACTAAGTTTAGGGCATGACTCTGATACNAGGGTTGAATCCAAAACTATTTACCTTACCAAAGTCATGTATAGTAGCTATTTATAGAAACATTTAAATCAAGAAAAGGTAAGTGTAACATAAATAATTTACATGCATATTTATTTAAGGAGTTATTCATTTTTGGAGTTTGGAAAAGAAGATTTAATTCTACCATCTAGAGAGAGGTTAAAATATAAATGTCTTTTAAGTTTGTAACCTCCCTCTTACATTTGCACTTTTTGTAATATTTTAATATAGGCGTATTAAAAAATTTAAATGATTGAAATAAATAAAAAATTTATAGGTTGATTCGTTCATATGTTTTTCTAAAATTAGATTGGTAAAACTAAAGTAATTTATCGTTACTCGTAAATGAATGGAAGGAATAATTCTAATGAAAATTTATGAATAAAATATATTATCATGGGAGAAGTTTGAGCTCAAATCCTGAATATTTAGGAGTTTGTGAGAACTTCTTGAGGACTTTCCTTCACGACAGATTGAGCCAATATTAGAAAAGAAAGGTAGCCAACATCGATTCAATTCACTAGAGTTTTAAACGGTAACTTTAGGATTTTATGGAAATTTCTTTGGTTAAATTTTTAATGTATAGTCAATGATTTTAGATGATTCTTTCTCCATTAGAGCCCTCGAACAAAGTATACTCTTTGTTCGACACTTTAGTGATATTTGATAACACCTTTGAGGCTTACAATTCTTTTGTTCGATATTACAAGATTCTATTGATATGACTAAGTTTAGGGCATGACTCTGATACCATGTTAGGAATCACGGATTTTCCCATTGGTATGATATTGTCCACTTTGAGCATCAGCTCTCATGGNATAATTTACATGCATATTTATTTAAGGAGTTATTCATTTTTGGAGTTTGGAAAAGAAGATTTAATTCTACCATCTAGAGAGAGGTTAAAATATAAATGTCTTTTAAGTTTGTAACCTCCCTCTTACATTTGCACTTTTTGTAATATTTTAATATAGGCGTATTAAAAAATTTAAATGATTGAAATAAATAAAAAATTTATAGGTTGATTCGTTCATATGTTTTTCTAAAATTAGATTGGTAAAACTAAAGTAATTTATCGTTACTCGTAAATGAATGGAAGGAATAATTCTAATGAAAATTTATGAATAAAATATATTATCATGGGAGAAGTTTGAGCTCAAATCCTGAATATTTAGGAGTTTGTGAGAACTTCTTGAGGACTTTCCTTCACGACAGATTGAGCCAATATTAGAAAAGAAAGGTAGCCAACATCGATTCAATTCACTAGAGTTTTAAACGGTAACTTTAGGATTTTATGGAAATTTCTTTGGTTAAATTTTTAATGTATAGTCAATGATTTTAGATGATTCTTTCTCCATTAGAGCCCTCGAACAAAGTATACTCTTTGTTCGACACTTTAGTGATATTTGATAACACCTTTGAGGCTTACAATTCTTTTGTTCGATATTACAAGATTCTATTGATATGACTAAGTTTAGGGCATGACTCTGATACCATGTTAGGAATCACGGATTTTCCCATTGGTATGATATTGTCCACTTTGAGCATCAGCTCTCATGGCTTTGCTTTTGGCTTCCCCAAAAGGCCTCGTACCAGTGGAGATGTATTTCCTTAATTATAAATCCATGATCATTCCCTAAATTAGCCAATGACTCCCTCTCAACAATCCTCCCTTGAACAAAGTATACTATACACTAAAGGATACACATAGCTGCATGGCATGGACTATAAAGAAGGCTTTGCCCCTGTAGCTTGTATGAACACTATACGATTGATACTTGCTCTAGCGATTCAAAAGAGGTGGATTGTGTTTTAATTGGATGTAAANTTATGAATAAAATATATTATCATGGGAGAAGTTTGAGCTCAAATCCTGAATATTTAGGAGTTTGTGAGAACTTCTTGAGGACTTTCCTTCACGACAGATTGAGCCAATATTAGAAAAGAAAGGTAGCCAACATCGATTCAATTCACTAGAGTTTTAAACGGTAACTTTAGGATTTTATGGAAATTTCTTTGGTTAAATTTTTAATGTATAGTCAATGATTTTAGATGATTCTTGCTCCATTAGAGCCCTCGAACAAAGTATACTCTTTGTTCGACACTTTAGTGATATTTGATAACACCTTTGAGGCTTACAATTCTTTTGTTCGATATTACAAGATTCTATTGATATGACTAAGTTTAGGGCATGACTCTGATACCATGTTAGGAATCACGGATTTTCCCATTGGTATGATATTGTCCACTTTGAGCATCAGCTCTCATGGCTTTGCTTTTGGCTTCCCCAAAAGGCCTCGTACCAGTGGAGATGTATTTCCTTAATTATAAATCCATGATCATTCCCTAAATTAGCCAATGACTCCCTCTCAACAATCCTCCCCTTGAACAAAGTATACTATACACTAAAGGATACACATAGCTGCATGGCATGGACTATAAAGAAGGCTTTGCCCCTGTAGCTTGTATGAACACTATACGATTGATACTTGCTCTAGCGATTCAAAAGAGGTGGATTGTGTTTTAATTGGATGTAAAATCAGCATTTCTTCGTGGAGAGTTGGATGAGGAGGTTTATGTGGCACAAACCTCTTGGTTATGTGATCAAGGGAGGAGAGAACAAAGTATATCGCTTGAAAAAGGCTTTATACGGTTTGAAGCAAGTTCCACGTGCGTGGTATAACCGTATTGAAACTTATTTTTTAAAGGAAGGCTTTGAAATGCGTCCTTTATCAACCTACTCTATTTTTCAAAAGGTCATTACTGTTGGGAATAAACTTAAATTAAAAAAATGTATTTAAATTTGGTTAATTTTAGTAAATTTTTGAAATTGAGTCAAAAAGTACAAAAGAAAAAAGAAATGAGAGGCCAATAATACCTATAAATTAATTTGTTTTTTTCGTTGTACAAGCTAGAGCAAACATCAAAAGTGTAGAGAACAAAAAAAATAAAGAGCAATAGAGAAAGGTTTTTCAAAATTCTTTCTCTGCCTCTCTCTCATTCACAATTTCGTAAGTTGAGTGTTATTTTAACAAATTAGTATCAGAGCTAACTTTTATTTCAACAAATTGGTATTAGAGCCGATAACGAATATGATGGGACAAATGCCGCTACCACGATTAACGAAGACGAACTAAGAGAATTGGAGCATCCAAATGCAAGCTCTTCTCGGTTCTCAAGACGCATGGGAGGTGGTCGAAGAAGGTTTTGAAGAACCGAAGGATACCACAGGTTATACGGTGGCGCAAAATAAGGCGTTAAAAGAATTACGATCAAAGGATAAGGCAGCATTATACATGCTGTTCCGGGATGTTGACGAGTCGGGCTTTGAGAAGATTGCAAGGGCAACTACTTCAAAAAAAGCGTGGGACACTTTAGAAAAGGTGTTCAAAGGAACCGACCAAGTCAAGCAAGTGCGTCTTCAAACTTTGCGTGACAAGTTAGAGAGCATGAAGATGAAGGAGTCAGAAAATGTATCTCACTACATTACATGCGTATAGACCGTGGCAAATAAACTAAATCGAAACGGAGAAATGTTACCCGAGACGCAGGTTGTGGAGAAGATCTTGAGGTCGTTAACCGACAACTTCAAGAATGTTGTATGTGCGATAGAAGAGTCAAAGGATCTAGCGAAGTTCACAGTCGATGAACTCGCCAGTTCTCTCGAGACAAACGAGCAACGTAAGAAAAAGAAGGAGGAGACACTCGATCAAGCGCTTTAGACTAAGGCATCAACAAAGGATGAAAAGGTACTCTACTCTCAAAATATTCCAGGTAGAGGTCGTGGAAGTTGCTGGAATGGTCGTGGAAGTTGACGAGTTCTGAAGTCTTAAGGGAGGGAATGTTGCAAAATTTTTAGTGTTTTATGTAGGAGATTTGGAGGATAGAAACATTATGGGTAGTTTTACGTCACAGGAGCTGTTTCATGATCCCGACGACTCGCGGGTGATGTGTGTGAACATCAAAGGCGTCGAATTAGGCATAAAGCATGCGGCGCCTGTGATGATACCCAGAGCTACCGACTGCATAATCTCGACTACTAGTGTGGCAGGCGTTTCAGAAGGAATGGGTCCACACACCTACACAACATCCAAACATAATATTGTTGGCCTCACTAAGAAGCCCACGAACTTGGCCGCCATGGTATACGTGTCAACTGCATTTTGCCATTCGGAGTTGCCACGACGATACTCGTGAATGCGTGGATGGATGACGAAAATGAGTGCATGAACTTCGGGGTTCCGTCTCCGGCTGAGGTGGATCAAATGGAGGAGTTCGTTAGGNCTACTGGCTGCATAATCTCGACTACTAGCGTGGCAGGCGTTTCAGAAGGAATGTGTCCACACACCTACACAACATCCAAACATGATATTGTCGGCCTCACTAAGAACACTGCCCACGAACTTGGCCGCTATGGTATACCAAACAAGATCTTTCGACACAAGACTTGCAGAGTCACAAACTACTCACGACACAAAAGAAACTCACTCACTACTAATCTCAAGAAATCGTTTCTGATGTGGAAGATCAGACAGAGCTTGCCAGAACTTGTATGGTTCTAATTTGTTATGTGAAGATTGTCTGATGGGAAAGCAAAATAGAAGACCATTCCCACGAGAAAGTATGTGGAGAGCATTAAAGCCACTTCAACTTCTTCATTCAGACATATGTGGTCCAATTTCATCTATGTCAAACAGTCATAAAAGGTATATTCTAATTTTTATTGATGATTTCAGCAAAAAATTATAGCTATTTTTCTTAATAGAAAAATCAGAAGCCTTCAGAATGTTCCAACTCGTCGGGATCATGAACTTAGAATGATCCAACTCATTCTGATTAGAGTGATCCTAACGAGCTCTGAAGCCTTAAGGGAGGGAATGTTGCAAAAGTTTTAGTGTTTATGCAGGAGATTTGAAGGATAGAAAAATTATGGGTAGTTTTATGTCACAGGAGCTGTTTCATGATCCCGATGACTTCGAGCGGGTGATGTGTGTGAACGTCAAAGGTGTCGCATTAGGCATAAAGCACGCGACGCTTGTGATGATACCTAGAGCTACCGACTGCATAATCTCGACTGCTAGCGTGGCAGGTGTTTCAGGAGGAATGGTCCACACGTCTACACAACATCCAAACATGCCATTGTTGGCCTCACTAAGAACACTGCCTGCGAACTTGACCGCTATGGTATACATGTCAATTGCATTTCGCCGTTCGGAGTTGCCATGACGATGCTCGTGAACGCGTGGAGGGATGACGAAAACCAGTGCATGAACTTCGAGATTCCATTGCCGGCTGAGGTGGACCAAATGGAGGAGTTCATTAGGGGTTTGACCAATCTTAAGGACCCCACAATGAGGTCTTTTGGGGATGCCCAAAGCAAAGCCATGAGAGCTTATGCTTAGAGTGGACAATATCATACCATTGGTGTGGAGATATGTGATTCGTAACCATTACAACATATTGGTAAATTCATTCAATTTACCAATATAAGCATCTAAAGTGGTTAAACGTTGTTCTTTAAGATTTTAATTTTATCTTTAGTGAGTAACATTGAGATCATATTCTATTTGAATACAATTAAAAACAAGAGATTCGATTGAAAAGTTAAAAAGATAGAAACCTTTTAAGGTTATCAAAACTTAAAAAGATAGAAACCTTTTAAGGTTATCAAGTTTATTATTAATAGATCATAAGAATTAATCTTTAATTTCAAGATTACATTGGCATGGGTGGGATGGACGAAGAAAGCCTTGCAATACATCTGTTGTATAGTTTCATAGGGTTAGGCTTACAAACTTCAAAAATTGGATAATTGAACCAACCGGCAAAGTTAAGAGTACACTTCTTTCCCATGACTTTGACGAAAACGCAACAATTCAAGTCCAATTCCTCCTTACTAAGATTGAAGTAATTATTATAGAGCTGCATTTGACATTTCGCACTCTTCATTAGATTCAAACACAGTCTTAAATAGTAAGCTCTATCTTCGTCTAGCCACCTATCCCACATCGGTGAATTGTAGTCATCATCTGCCCTTGTAACTCGAACAAAGCCTTACAAATTTACTACTAACAAGAGGACCACCATTGCTCCAAGTGTGCTAGTTTCTTTTGCCATGGTTGAATTGAAAACTATTTACCTTACCAAAGTCTAAGTATAAAGTCAAGTATAGTAGCTATTTATAGAAACATTTCAAGAAAACGTACATGCATATTTATTAAAGGAGTTATTCATTTTGGGAGTTGGATATTTAATTATACCATACGAGAGAGGTTAAAATATAAATGTCATTAAGTTTGTAACCTCCCTCTTACATTTGCACTTTTTGTAATACTTTAAATGTATAGGTGTGTTAAAAAAAATTAAATGATTCAAATAAATGAAAGTTTATAGGTTGGTTGGCTCATGTATTTTTTCTAAAATTAGATTGATAAAACTAAAATAACTAAAATTTATTGTTACTCGTAAATGAATGGAAGGAATAATTCTAATGAAAATTCATGAATAAAATATATTCCCATGGGAGAAGTTTGAGCTCAAATCTTGAATATTTAGGAGTTTGTGAGAACTTCTTGAGGACTTTCCTTCATGACAGATTGAGCCAATATTAGAAAAGAAAGGTAGCTAACATCGATTCAATCACTAGAGTTTTAAACGGTAAGTTTAGAATTTTATGGAAATTTCTTTGGTTAAATTTTTAATGTATAGTCAATGATTTTAGATGATTCTTGCTCCATTAGAACCCTCGAACAAAGTATACTCTTTGTTCGACACATTAGTGATATTTGATAACACCTTTGAGGCTTACAATTTTCTGTTCGATATTACAGTATTCTATTGCCACGACTAAGCTTAGGGCATGACTCTGATACCATGTTAGGAATCACGGATTTCCCTAATGATATGATATTGTCCACTTTAAGCATAAGCTCTCATGCTTTGCTTTTGGCTTCGCCAGAAGGCCTTGTACCAATTGAGATGTATTTCCTTAATTGTAAATCCATGATCATTCCCTAAATTAGCCAATGACTCCCTCTCAACAATCCTCCTTGAACAAGGTATACTATACACTAAAGGATACACATGACAGCATGACATGGACTACACAGAAGGCTTTGCCCCTGTAGCTTGTATGAACACTATACGATTGATACTTGCTCTGGCGATTCAAAAGAGGTGTGTTTCAATTGGATGTAAAATCAGCATTTCTTCATAGAGAGTTGGATGAGGAGGTTTATGTGGCACAAACCTCTTAGTTATGTGATCAAGGGAGAAGAGAACAAAGTATATCGCTTGAAAAAGGCTTTATACGGTTTGAAGCAAGTTCCACGCGAGTGGTATAACCATATTGAAACTTATTTTCTAAAGGAAGGCTTTGAAAAGCGTCCTTTATCAACATACTCTGTTTTTCAAAAGGTAGTTGGGAATAAACTTAAATAAAAAAAAATGTATTTAAATTTTGTTAATTTTAATAAGTTTTTGAATGAGTCAAAAGTACCAAAGAAAAAAAAAAAAAAGGCCAATAATGATCGAAGAAAAGAGTTTGTTTATGGGATAGCCCTTTTTACGCTTAAAACCTAAAAATTAATTTGTTTTGCCATAGAAAAAGGTTTTTCAAAATTCTGTCTCCTTGTCTCTCCCCTCTCAAAATCTTGTCTCTCCCCTCTCAACATCTCTTTGACAACTCAGTGAGTCTTATTTTGAAAAATTAGTATCAGACCGAACTTTTATTTCAACAAATTGGTATCAGAGTTGATAACGAATATGATGGGACAAATGCCGCTACCACGATTAACGAAGACGAACTAAGAGAATTGGAGCATCCAAATGAAAGCTCTTCTCGGTTCTCAAGACGCATGGGAGGTGGTCGAAGAAGGTTTTGAAGAACCGAAGGATACCATGGGTTATACGGCGGCGCAAAATAAGGCGTTAAAAGAATTATGATCAAATGAAAAGACAGCATTATACATGTTGTTCCGGGCTGTTGACGAGTCGGGCTTTGAGAAGATTGCAAGGGCAACTACTTCGAAAAAAAGCGTGGGACACTTCAAAAAAAAGGTCTCCAAACTTTGCGTGATGAGTTAGAGAGCATGAAGATGAAGGAGTCAGAAAATGTATCTCACTACATTACGTGCGTACAGACCGTGGCAAATAAACTAAATCGAAATGGAGAAATGTTACCCGAGACGCAGGTTGTGGAGAAGATCTTGAGGTCGTTAACCGACAACTTCAAGAATGTTGTATGTGCGATAGAAGAGTCAAAGGATCTAGCGAAGTTCACAGTGGATGAACTCGCCGGTTCTCTCGAGACACACGAGCAACGTAAGAAAAAGAAGGAGGAGACACTCGATCAATCCTTCAGACTAAGGCATCAATAAAGGATGAAAAGGTACTCTACTCTCAAAATATTCAAGGTAGTGGTCGTGGAAGATGTGGGAATGGTCGTGGAAGTTGTGGGAATGGTCTTGGAAGTTGACGAGTTCTGAAGCCTTAAGGGAGGGAATGTTGCAAAAATTTTAGTGTTTTATGTAGGAGATTTGGAGGATAGAAAAATTATGGGTAGGTTTACGTCACAGGAGCTGTTTCATGATCCCGACGACTCGCGGGTGATGTGTGTGAACGTCAAAGGCGTCGAATTAGGCATAAAGCATGCGGCGCCTGTGATGATACCCAGAGCTACCGACTGCATAATCTCGACTACTAGTGTGGCAGGCGTTTCAGAAGGAATGGGTCCACACACCTACACAACATCCAAACATAATATTGTTGGCCTCACTAAGAAGCCCACGAACTTGGCCGCCATGGTATACGTGTCAACTGCATTTTGCCATTCGGAGTTGCCACGACGATGCTCGTGAATGCGTGGATGGATGACGAAAATGAGTGCATGAACTTCGGGGTTCCGTCTCCGGCTGAGGTGGATCAAATGGAGGAGTTCGTTAGGGGTTTGACCAATATTAAGAACCCCACAATGAGGTCTTTTGGGGNACACTGCCCATGAACTTGGCCGCCATGGTATACGTGTCAACTGCATTTTGCCATTCGGAGTTGCCACGACGATGCTCGTGAATGCGTGGATGGATGACGAAAATGAGTGCATGAACTTCGGGGTTCCGTCTCCGGCTGAGGTGGATCAAATGGAGGAGTTCATTAGGGTTTGACCAATATTAAGAACCCCACAATGAGGTCTTTTGGGGGAAGCGCAAAGCAAATCTATGAGAGCTTATGCTCAGAGTGGACAATATCACACCATCACATATAGGA
The DNA here is from genome assembly GCF_002806865.2 of Cucurbita pepo subsp. pepo. Classification (NCBI taxonomy): domain Eukaryota; kingdom Viridiplantae; phylum Streptophyta; class Magnoliopsida; order Cucurbitales; family Cucurbitaceae; genus Cucurbita; species Cucurbita pepo. The sequence goes on along the minus strand of NC_036649.1, from coordinate 3,623,594 downwards.
CATGTTTGAAAATTTATTAAATTTAGCAATATAAGCATCTCTCCCCTCCCCTATAAAGTTTCTTGAGAGTAAACACAAATGAATGACTGTTTTGAGGAAAGATTTNAAAAGTTAAAAAGATAAGAAACCTTTCAAGGTTATCAAATTTATTATTAAAAGATCATAAGAATTAATCTATAATTTCAAGATTACAGTGGCATAGGTGGCATGGAGGAAGAAAGCCTTGCAATACATCTTTTGTAGAGTTTCATAGGGTTAGGCTTATAAGCTTCAAAAATTGGATAATTGAACCAACCCGCAAAGTTAAGAGTACACTTCTTTCCCATGACTTTGACGAAAACGCAACAATTCAAGTCCAATTCCTCCTTACTAAGATTGAAGTAATTATTATAGAGTTGCACTTGACATTTAGCACTCTTCATTAGATTCAAGCACGGTCTTAAATAGTAAGCTCTATCTTCGTCTAGCCACCTATCCCATATCGGTGAATTGTAGTCATCATCCGCCCTTGTAACTCGAACAAAGCCTTGCAAATTTACTACTAACAAGAGGACCACCATTGCTCCAAGTGTGCTAGTTTCTTTTGCCATGGTTGAATTGAAAACCATTTAGCTTACCAAAGTAAGTATAGTAGCTATTTATAGAAACATTTCAATCAAGAAAATCCAAGTGTAACCTATAGAATTTACATGCATATTTATTAAAGGAGTTATTCATTTTTGGGTGTTGGATAAAGAAGATTTAATTCTACCATAGGAGAGAGGTTAAAATATAAATGTCTTTAAGTTTGTAACCTCCCTCTTACATTTGCAACTTTTGTAATGTTTTAAGATATAGGCCTATTAAAAAAATTAAATGATTCAAATAAATGAAAATTTTATAGGTTGAGTATGTTCATGTATTTTTCTAAAATTATATTCGGTCAAACTAAAATAACTTAAATATATGGTTAGTTGTAAATGAATGGAAGGAATAATTCTAATGAAAATTCATGAATAAAATATATCCTCATGGGAGAAGTTTGGGTTTAAATGGTGAATATTTATGAGGACTTACATCCATGGGAGTTTGTGAGATAATATTAGAAAATAAATGTTGTGAACATAGATTTTATTCACTAGAGTTTTAAACCGTGTAACTTTGAGATTTTATGGAAGTTTTTTTGGTTAAATTTTTCGTTTATAGTATGAGTTTAGACGATTCTTGCTTCATTAGATTGGTCTCATGAGTTTTATAGCTTTTGTTAAGGAATCATAAACAATACTTGATGATAATACACTCTTGATTTTTGTGCCAAAAACGGAAAGGGAGAAGTTTTTATTCCGTCGTTGAGAATTCCTCTATCTAACGAATATAAGTGATGATATAAGGCCTTCTACTTTGTATGAATATTGCTGGAGTGTAATCAAACTGCACATTTGCCAGGACAGAAGAAGGTGATGGGTAAATAAGTTGATATGAACCAAGAGACATTAATCATACAATATATTTCAATGAAGATGCGAAGAAAATGTTGTTGAAATTATCAAAAGATATTTTAATTCATGTCACATTCAAGAACAATAAAGTTTCGTTATTATAAATTTTAGGTGGATTACAATTTAGAGTAATTTAGAGTTATTATATTTCATTAATGTATTTTAAAGACATTTTATTTATTTTAAGTTACATTTACATCCAGGTTAATTATAACCATAAAGTATGAATGCTACAACTCTTGAAATGCCTTTAATAATTTCATTTTGAGGCTATAGAAAGCTATGTATATTGTATCGGTAAGTAGACTTGGAAAGTGTAGTGCTTTTTTTAGCGAATTGCTAAGTTTATTTGCAATTTTATGTAGTTTAGGTTACATGTAGAATCATTCAAGTTCGACATGATCAATCTTGCTTGTGGAGTGATTCGAATCTCAAACAAGTGTTCTTGCGTTGAAATATTTGATCAACAAGAATCCTTCAAGCTAGACATGATCGATCTTGCATGTGGTGGAGTGATTCGAATCTCAAACAATGTTCTTCTCTTGAGATATTTGATTAACAAATCTGAATCTTACTCTCCTTGTAGTGATTTCCACATATCATAAGTGATGTACATTATCTCCATTAGTATGATATATTTTAGGTGAAACTAAGAGTAAAGTCAATTTTATGATTATGGATATGGATGATAAGTCTAACGACGTCTTTCTATCATGATTTTGAATGTAGTCTCATCACCGACGAAGAGGAGTTTATTTTCGAATAAACAGTATGGTCGTGCTTCTCTATTTTAGGTTACATGAATACCCTATTGCTTAGGGTTTGAAGTAGAAGTGGATAGAGAGTTAAGGTTGCGGGCTCTTGAGGGGAGGGACGACGAGAAAACGAAGACGGAAGGCCTCGGGAAGAAGCAAACTACTGCCTAGCAACCTATCGACCCACAGTCCAGTAAACACGCCTGCGACCCAACCATTCATATAGCCCAATGATGGTAGCGGCCATGTAGTCCATTAACTTCAGACACAAACCACTGCCTAACTTGCGCGCCTGTGAGAGTGACCTGATCCGACTCCCAACCCGTGTGCTTTCCAGCCCCTACACGTGCATGGCATGTGTCCTTCCATCGGCTTCAGCTCAACATGGTTAAAAACTGGCTATCCGGCTCGGGTTGTTAAATCCAACATTGTTTCATAAGTTTTGAACTCTCTTTAAGCTAAATTTGACCTTATTAAAAGGATTTTAGGTCAGTATAAGCCCGTTTTCTTAGTTTTTAACTAAATTGAGTCAGTAATTCTACCTTTACTAAGGCTATTGAGTTTGTATTTAAATAGGTGAAGCCTCGGCATAAGTGAGAACGAATTCGAAGGGCAAATGCAAGCTAAATTGGAAGGTGAGTTTTGGCAAAGGCCAACCATGTAAGTGACCCTACTTTTGGTTTGGTTGGAAAACTTGTCTTTATGTAAGATGAGACGTGCTTATTGGCCCTTGTACGTGTTATGTATGTTGATAGGATGTACTATGATGGCATAATATTTATAATTATGTGATTTGCTTTGATGTTATGATATGTTATGATGATATGATGTATTACGATGCTATGGTATGCTATGATGATGATTCATAATGATATCATGACATGAAATTTATGATGATGATGATATGACATAGTATAATGATATCTCGTGTTACGATGATGTACATGTATGAGATGCCATGTTGCATTATCATTGATCGCTTGTGGATGTATATATTAAAATGATGTCAAATTCACAGGAATAAGTGCAAGTATACACTATCACAAGTACCAAGTAATAAGTAAATTATCGATTTTACATAGAACCTATATTTTTCATTAATTTTATCGCTGGGAATTAAGTAAGTTTTTTTTGGTAACATTCAAATGGGTGTTGGTGATCGTAACCTAATTAAACAAAACAAACATAGAGTACCACCGCTGACAAAAAACAGAAAATGACGAGGAAATCAACAATAATGAGGAAGGTTTGGCGAAGAGAGATTAAATAGATAAGTTGCTGAATTTTGTGGTAGATTTTAGTTCCTTTGAATAGATTCTCAAGCACACTTCCGAGCGTCCTGCATGTTGATTATTTTCATAATAGTTTTTAATTTCTATTAACAAGGCTCTAGGAGAAGAATTATTCCTAACCCTTCTATTACCTTTAAGTCTCGTTGCAATGGAACTAGAGTTATTTAAGACGATTTCATTGTTCCCTCTCTTCTACCAAATAAGAGAACAAATATGCAGGTAAAGTAGCTAATTTAACACACATGTAAATCATTAACAACAACTCTTTAATAAACTAAAATCATACCGTAACATACTTAAATTATATAAAACTCTCTCCCCTCCCCTATAAAGTTTCTTGAGAGTAAACACAAATGAATGACTGTTTTGAGGAAATATTTGGTGGTCTTTGGTTCAGTAGAAAAATTAATGTAGAGCGACAAAAGTCCAAGATTTGATTAGGAAACGAGAAAATTATGGGTATATAAGTTGGGAATAATAAGTCCATAAATATGAAGCCAGTTGGATGATCCAAAAAATAAAACCTGAAGAGCTTTTATTTAAAGTGGACGATATGATGCCATTGTTGAGATATGAAGAGGGTACCAATTGATATTATAATCATGCTCCTAAATTAAATGTAATGATATAGCCATAGTGAGATGTGGTCGAGCTAATTAGATAGCGATTATGCTACTGTGAAAGGAAGATGGCCTAGTTAAAAGTGACTATTGGAGGGTAAACATTGAAAGATGACTATTTGAGGGAAAACTTGGTGGTCCTTCATTCGAGGTGAAAATTGTCTGTGTGTGACCAAAATTCTATATTGGATAAGAAAGATTATCATAGTAAAATAAGTGGGAGAAACAAAAAGTAAAGCCATAAAGACTTATGCCCAGAAAAAAATAATATCGTATCATTGTGGAGGCATGTGAAAGGTTCAATGTCCCTAACATATATCTTCGATAAAATGTTGAAGGTTATTTTTGAAACTTAAATGGAGTAAAGTAACCTAGGATTAGGTAATAATACTAATATTTGTTTACTTACACAAAGATGAAGCCCTAAAGGAATATGATGTCATTGTTTAAAGAGGCTACATTTGTTACCGTACGAAAAAAGGAGGTTGAACGAATAAGAGATAGAATTGATACACTTGGTCTAAGGGAAAAGGCGTATTGCGACTCTGACAGAAGGGACTATTTGTTGTCACGAGAGACGGTCGACATATATTATTTGTATTTCACATAATAATTCATTCTTAAGTTACCTAGACCATTCTCATAACTATTTGCAAACACGGTGCACTATTTATGATTACTTTTTCTTTTTAATTGGGTGTTCTTGTGATTGATTTTAAAGGGTAAGTGTACAAAATTAAAATGTTATATGTTTAAATGTATGAGTTTGCAACATACATGTTTTTGTTTATGTGCTTTAAAATGATATAAATATATATAGTAACAAACTCGAGTTTATCTAAAATTGTAGAAATTCGAGCTCTTACGTCACGTTTGAAAATTCATTAAATTCATTGAGATAAGCATCTACCATCCTCAAAGTGATTAAAAGTTATTATAAGTTATTATTTAAGATTTTAATTTTATCCATAGTGAGTAAGTTTGAGACCATATTCTATTTAAATACAATTAAAGAGAATAGATAGAAACCTTTTAAGGTTATTAAGTTTATTAAAAATAGATCATGTGAATTCATCTATAATTTCAAGGTTACGAAGAAAGTCTTGCAACACATCTTTTGTAGAGCTTCATAGGGTTAGGCTTATAAACTTCAAGTGATGGATAATCGAAACAACTTGCAAAGTGGCGAGCACAATTCTTTCCCATGACTTTGACGAAAACACAACAATTTAAGTCCACTTTCTTCTTTCTAATATTGAAGTAATTATTATAGAGTTGTACTTGACATTTCGCACTCTTCATTAGATTCAAGCACGGTCTTAAATACGGAGCTCTACCTTCGTCTAGCCACCGATCCCATATCGGTGAATTGTAGTCATCATCTGCTCTTGTAAGTCGAACAAACCCTTGCAAATTGACTGCTAACAAAAGGACAGCCAGTGCTCCAACTGTCCTAGTTTCTTTTGCCATTGTTGAATTGAAAACTATTTACCTCACCAATGCTCCAACTGTACATTGACTATTTATAGAAACATTGAAGAAAGAACATTGGTGTAATATAAATAACTTACAAGCATATTTATTAAAGGAGTTATTCATTTTGGGAGTTGGGTAAACAAAATTTAATTCTACCTCGATGAGAAATTAAAAGTGAAATGACTTTAAGTTTGTAACCTCCCTCTTATGTTTGTACTTTTTGTAATGTTTTAGTACGTAGGAGGGTTAAAAAGTTTGATCAACCCAACCTAACTTGATTCAAATACATGAAAACTTTATGAATTAAGTTGGTTGATCAAATTTATTAATTTAATACAAATACAACATAGATACAACATGCCTCTCTATCTATCCCATATATTAAAAAAAAAATCTAATTGTAAAAGTAGGGGGCAATGATATAAATGTAAGATTCTAATTTTAAAAAAAATTTTGAAATTGAAAATGAACCGAACAAAGAAAATTATTAAAAAGAAATTGAAATTAGAAACGGAAATCAAACAAAAAAGTAAGAAGAAAAAGAAATTTAGAAATTTTGTTAATTAAAAAAGTGTTAAAGAAAATCGATAACGACGCGATTGGACGGCAGGTGATGAGAGGGAAGAAAATAAAGGCACACGGTAACTCCCCATATATTTATATGAATAGAATCTTTAATAATATACTTTCGAAATTGTTAAGGTACATGTTTGTATTAGAATAGTTGGTTTATCTATTGTCGTGTTTTAGGAACATATGATAGGGAGTGTCATCATATTATCAGGTGGAGATTGTTTAGAGGATCATAACTATCTTTGTGTAATAAATTTGTTCAAAAGGACATGGCTCCCCATAGTATCAAAATTTTGATGGACACAAAAGCTGCTCCATGTCATAATGGCACTTTTTTCTGTAGTGGACTAGCTATTGAGTAGCGCTTGCTCTAATCCAGCGAATAAGTTAGCCGTGTCAAAATCGAATTTCATGGACAATTTTTGTGCACGGTCGAGTCTCGAGCTACATTTTGAGAGAAAATGTCTTAGAAAACGTGGGCGTAGAAAATCATTTAAAACAAGTTGGAAGTATGTATTGTGAAAGTCAATTGCATTGAAAACATGTAGGCAAAGAGATTACAATACTTGGTTGGGGGAGGTTTGATGAATACTTGATCTACCTCTAGTACATTTTGATTTCGCCAAATAGTCATACAACATATTTAAACTTAAGAAAGAATACAATACGAAAGCAAGTAAAGGGGTTTGGCGTCTCATGGGCATGCACCATGGGCAACACGACAAAGATGGGCATGACCATAACATCCTCCCCCACCTAAATGGTTGATGTCCTTGTCAATTGTCTATGTTCAAAATTTCAATATGGGTCATGGTGGAATTAAGATCTTTGGCGCGTTACTAGCTAATTTCTTCTTTAGGGAGGTTTTTCCATTTGACCAAGAATTCTCAAACACTCTCTAGGATAGTTTCGACTTCTTTGGTTGTCCTTGACTCATCAATCTCACTATACCGTGGTGACATAGCTATAGTGACTCATGGTTGAGCTAATTAGATCGAGAGTGTGTTCTAGCAAAGAGAATTGACTTATTAAAAGTGATTACTCGTTCGTAAACACAAAAAGTGAGAATTGTTGAGAGGAAGCTTGGTGGTCCTTCATTAAAAGATGTCTATTTAAGGGGAAGCTTGGTGGTCCTTCATTTAAGGTGAGAATTCTTGGTGTGTGACCAAACTTCTACGTTGGATAAGAGGGGATGATCATAGCATTGTCTCCAATAGTACGAGAGATTTTGAGTGGGCGAAACAAAAAGTTAAGCTATAAAGACTTATGCCAAAAAAATAATAACATCGTACCATTATGGAGGCATGTGATAGGTTCATTGTCTCTAACATATATCGCCATAAAATGTTGAATGATATTTTTGGACCTTAAATGAAGTAATATAAAGTAGGATGGGTTGATTGTTGTTAGAATTAAATGATATTTTAACCTCTCTCCTATGGTAGAATTAAATTATTGTTTACTTGTATGAGACTCTGATGGGATGGGTTGATTGTTGTTGTCATGAGAGAATGTCGACAAGTTTTTATTTGTATTTCATAAAGTTATCTTGACCTTTCTTATATTTATTTGCAAACTCAGTATATTATTCGTGAAGTTTTCTTTGTTTGTCTTAAAGTTTGATTGTTATATATGAAAATGTATGAGTTTGTAATATACATGTCGTGTGCTTTAAAATGACATAAACATATATATAGTAGGGAACTCAAATCAGTCTGGGGTGTAGACGGCCCAAGACTACTGTTACCAGATATTGTATTTTTTGGGCTTTCCATTTCAGGCTTCCGCTCAAGATTTTTAAAACGCATCTGCTAGATAGTGTTTTTCACTCTTATAAACAATGTTACATCCTTCTCCTCAATTTCTCAAGTCTTTATAAAGAATGCTGCGTTCTCCTCACCAACCGATGTGGGATCTCATGGTAGAAATTAAACATAGTTTGAAAATTCGTTAAATTTACCAATAGAAGCATCTAAACTGGTTAAAGTTGTTATTTAAGATTTTAATTTTATCTATAGTGAGTAAGATTGAAATACAATTAAAAATAAGAGATTAAGTTGAAAAGTTAAAAAGATAGAAACTTTTAAGGTTATCAAGTTTATTATTAATAGATCATAAGAATTAATCTATAATTTCAAGATTACAGTGGCATAGGTGGGATAGACGAAGAAAGCCTTGCAATACATCTTTTGTAGAGTTTCATAGGGTTAGACTTATAAGCTTCAAAAATTGGATAATTGAACCAACCCGCAAAGTTAAGAGTACACTGCTTTCCCATGACTTTGACGAAAATGCAACAATTCAAGTCCAATTCCTCCTTACTAAGATTGAAGTAATTATTATAGAGCTGCACTTGACATTTCGCACTATTCATTAGATTCAAGCACGGTCTTAAATAGTAAGCTCTATCTTCGTCTAGCCACCTATCCCATATCGGTGAATTGTAGTCATCATCTGCCCTTGTAACTCGAACAATGCCTTGCAAATTTACTAGTAACAAGAGGACCACCATTGCTCCAAGTGTGCTAGTTTCTTTTGCCATGGTTGAATTGAAAACTATTTACCTTACAAATAGTAGCTATTTAGAGAAACATTTCAATCAAGAAAAGGTAAGTGTAACATAAAGAATTTACCTGCATATTTATTAAAGGAGTTATTTTGGGAGTTGGATAAAGAAAGATTTAATTCTACCATAGGAGAGAGGTTAAAATATAAATGTCATTAAGTTTGTAACCTCCCTCTTACATTTGCACTTTTTGTAATGCTTTAATATATATAGGCTTATTAAAAAATTTAAATGAGCCAAATAAATAAAAATTTTAAAATTTTATAGGTTGATTGGTTCATATGTTTTTCTAAAATTAGATCGGTAAAACTAAAGTAACTCAAATTTATTGTTAACCTAAATGAATGGAAGGAATAATTGTAATGAAAATTCATGATAAAAATATATCCTCATGTGAGAAGTTTGAGCGTAAATAGTGAATAGTTAGGAGTTTGCGACAAAATCTGAGATTGAGCCAATATTAGAAAAGAAAGGTAGCCAACATCGATTGAATTCACTAGAGTTTTAAATGGTAACTTTAGGATTTTATGGAAATTTCTTTGGTTAAATTTTTAAGGTATAGTCAATGATTTTAGTTGATTCTTGCTCCATTAGAGCCCTCGACCCTTTGTTCGACACTTTAGTGACTTTTGATAACACCTTTGAGGCTTACAATTCTTTGTTCGATATTACAAGATTCTATTGACACAACTAAGTTTAGGGCATGACTCTGATACCATGTTAGGAATCACGGATTTCCCCAATGGTATGATATTGTCCACTTTGAGCATCAGCTCTCATGGCTTTGCTTTTGGCTTCCCCAAAAGACCTCGTACCAGTGGAGATGTATTTCCTTAATTATAAATCCATGATCATTCCCTAAATTAGCCAATGACTCCCTCTCAACAATCCTCCCCTTGAACAAAGTATACTATACACTAAAGGATACACATAGCTGCATGGCATGGACTACACAGAAGGCTTTGCCCCTGTAGCTTGTATGAACACTATATGATTGATACTTGCTCTAGCGATTCAAAAGAGGTGTAATGTGTTTCAATTGGATGTAAAATCAACATTTCTTCGTGGAGAGTTGGGATGAGGAGGTTTATGTGGCACAAACCTCTTGGTTATGTGATCAAGGGAGAAGAGAACAAAGTATATCGCTTGAAAAAGGCTTTATACGGTTTTAAGCAAGTTCCACGTGCGTGGTATAACGTATTGAAACTTATTTTCTAAAGGAAGGCTTTCAAAAGCGTCCTTTATCAACCTACTCTATTTTTCAAAAAGTCATTACTGTTAGGAATAAACTTAAATAAAAAAGATGTATTTAAATTTTGTTAATTTGNTTTTCTAAAGGAAGGCTTTGAAAAGCGTCCTTTATCAACCTACTCTATTTTTCAAAAAGTCATTACTGTTAGGAATAAACTTAAATAAAAAAGATGTATTTAAATTTGGTTAATTTTAGTAAGTTTTTGAAATTGAGTAAAAAATACAAAAGAAAAAAAAAAATTAGAGGCCAATAATTATCTTAAGAAAAGAGTGGGTTTATGGGAGCCCTTTTTACGCTTAAAACCTATAAATTAATTTGTTTTCTGGTTGTACAAGCTAGATCAAAAGAGCAAACATCAAAATTGTAGAGAACAAAAAATAAACAGCAATAGAAAAAGGTTTTTCAAAATTGGTTGTCTCCTTGTCTCTCCCCTCCCGACATCTCCTTCACNAATAAACAGCAATAGAAAAAGGTTTTTCAAAATTGGTTGTCTCGTTGTCTCTCCCCTCCCGACATCTCCTTCACCAATTTGGTGAGTGTTATTTTAACAAATTAGTATCAGAACTAACTTTTATTTCAACAAATTGGTATCAGAGCCAATGACGAATATGATGGGACAAATACCGCTACCACGATTAACGAAGACGAACTAAGAGAATTGGAGCATCCAAATGAAAGCTCTTCTCGGTTCTCAAGACGCATGGGAGGTGGTCGAAGAAGATTTTGAAGAACCGAAAGATACCACGGGTTATACGGCGGCGCAAAATAAGGCATTAAAAGAATTACGATCAAAGGATAAGGCAGCATTATTCATGCTGTTCTGGGATGTTGACGAGTCGGGCTTTGAGAAGATTGCAAGGGCAACTACTTCAAAAAAAGTGTGGGACACTTTAAGAAAAGTTGTTCAAAGGAACCGACCAAGTCAAGCAAGTGTGTCTTCAAACTTTGTGTGACGAGTTGGAGAGCATGAAGATGAATGAGTCAGAAAATGTATCTGAGTACATTACGCGCGTGCAGACCGTGGCAAATAAACTAAATCGAAACGGAGAAATGTTACCCAAGACGCGGGTTGTGGAGAAGATCTTGAGGTCGTTAACCGACAACTTCAAGAATGTTATATGTGCGATAGAAGAGTCAAAGGATCTAGCGAAGTTCACAGCCGATGAACTCGCCAGTTCTCTCGAGACACACGAGCAACGTAAGAAAAAGAAGGAGGAGACACTCGATCAAGCGCTTCAGATTAAGGCATCAATAAAGGATGAAAAGGTACTCTACTCTCAAAATATTTAAGGTGGATTGGTCGTGGAAGTTGACGAGTTCTGAAGCCTTAAGGGAGGGAATGTTACAAAAATTTTAGTGTTTTATGTAGGAGATTTGGAGGATAGAAAAATTATGGGTAGTTTTACGTCACAGGAGCTGTTTCATGATCCCGACGACTCGCGGGTGATGTGTGTGAACGTCAAAGGCGTCGAATTAGGCATAAAGCACGCGACGCCTGTGATGATACCTAGAGCTACCGACTTCATAATCTCGACTACTAGCGTGGCAAGCGTTTCAGAAGGAATGTGTCCACACACCTACACAACATCCAAACATGATATTGTCGGCCTCACTAAGAACACTGCCCACGAACTTGGCCGCTATGGTATATGTGTCAACTGCATTTTGCCGTTCGGAGTTGCCACGACGATGCTCGTGAATGCGTGGATGGATGACGGAAACGAGTGCAAGAACTTCGGGATTCAGTCGCCGGTTGTGGTGGATCAAATGGAGGAGTTCGTTAGGGGTTTGACCAATATTAAGGACTCCACAATGAGAGCATATGCTCAGAGTGGACAATATCATACCATTGGTGTGGAGATCTGTGATTCCAAATAGTTAGGAAATGTTAAATTTAGCAATATAAGCATCTAAAGTGGTTAAATATTGTTATTTAAAATTTTAATTTTATCTACTGTGAGTAAGATTGAGACCATATTCTATTTAAATACAATTAAAAATAATGGACTAAATTGGAAAGCTAAAAAGATAGAAAACTTTTAAGGTTATCAAATTGATTACAATGACGTAGGTGGGATGGACGATGAAAGCCTTGCAATACATCTTTTGTAGAGTTTCATAGGATTAGGCTTATAAGCTTCATAAATTGGATAATTGAACAACCTACAAAGTTAATAGTACACTTCTTTCCCATGATTTTGACGAAAATGCAACAATTCAAGTCCAATTCCTCCTTAGTAAGATTGAAGTAATTATTATAAAGTTGCACTTGACATTTCGCACTCTTAATTAGATTCAAGCACGACCTTAAATAGTAAGCTCTATTTTGGTCTAGCCACCTATCCCATATCAGTGAATTGTAGTCATCATCANAGTAAGCTCTATTTTCGTCTAGCCACCTATCCCATATCGGTGAATTGTAGTCATCATCTGCCCTTGTAACTCGAAGAAAGCCTTGCAAATTTACTACTAACAAGAGGACCACCATTCCTCCAAGTGTGCTGGTTTCTTTTGCAATGGTTGAATTGAAAACTATTTACCTTACCAAAGTCAAGTATAGTAGCTATTTATAGAAACATTTCAATCAAGAAAACCTAGCTGTAACATAAATAATTTACATGCATATTTATTAAAGGAGTTATTCATTTTAGGAGTTGGATAAAGAAGATTTAATTCTACCATAGGAGAGAGGTTAAAATATAAATGTCATTAAGTTGGTAACCTCCCTCTTACATTTGGTAACCTCCCTCTTACATTTTNCTATTTACCTTACCAAAGTCAAGTATAGTAGCTATTTATAGAACATTTCAATCAAGAAAGAACATTAGCGTAACATAAATAATTTACATGCATATTTATTAAAGGAGTTATTCATTTTAGGAGTTGGATAAAGAAGATTTAATTCTACCATAGGAGAGAGGTTAAAATATAAATGTCATTAAGTTGGTAACCTCCCTCTTACATTTGGTAACCTCCCTCTTACATTTTCACTTTTTGTAATGTTAATATATAGGCGTATTAAAAAAAAATATTAAACATTCAAATAAATGAAAATTTTATAGATTGGGTGTATTCATGTATTTTTCTAAAATTAGATAGGTTGTGAATATTTATTGTAGACTTTCATCCACTGGAGAATGTGAGCCAAATTTATTAAATAAATGTAGTGANATTAAACATTCAAATAAATGAAAATTTTATAGATTGGGTGTATTCATGTATTTTTCTAAAATTAGATAGGTTGTGAATATTTATGAAAACTTTCATCCACGGGAGAATGTGAGCCAAATTTATTAAATAAATGTAGTGAATATTGGTCAAATTCACTAGAATTTAAATCGTAACTATAGGATTTTATGGAAATTTCTATCGTTAAACTTTTAGTGTATAGTCAATGATTTTAGATGATTCTTACTCCGTTAGATTGGTCTGGATGTGTTTTATAGCTTTTGTAAAGGAATCATAAACAATCATAGATGAGAACACACTCTTGATTTTGACAACAAAAACGGAAAGTGAGAAGTTTTCATTCCGTATTTGAGAATTTCTCTCTTCAACAAATATAAGTGATGATATAAGGCCTTCTACTTTATATGTATATTGTTGGATTGTAATCAAATGACGCATTTGCTAGGAAAAAAGAAGATCATGGGTAAATAAGTGATGGACATTTATCTTCATTAGTATGAGATATTTTGGGTGAAACTAAAAGTAAAGCCAATTTTGTGATTATGGATATGGATGGTTTTAGTGCCCCTAAAAAGTGATATCAAAGGCATGTCCCTGACTTAGCCATGTGCATGTGCCTCAATGACATAGTTATAGTGACTTAGGGTTGAGCTAATTAGACACGGGTGTGTTCTCGTAAAGGGAATTGACTTGGTTAAAAGTGATTACCCTAGAGCAAGCATAAATGAATGTGAAACGGTACAAAGAAAAATATCTATGTAATCGCCAGAAAACTCGAGAATTCCGGCGAGGCACCGAAGTTCTCTTATTTTCAACCAACCCATTGTTGAACATAAATCTCTGTGGGAAACACTCGCACACTTTTTATTAAGACCAATCGAGAAGAAATTTACAAGACAGTAAAAACTACTACTTTGTATTGATTGGGATTTCTTCGCATGATGAACTAAGTAGGGTTGAGCAGTATTTATATTGGATTCAATTCCTAAAATTTCTGAATGTTTTGAAGTATCTAAATCATTTACCTAAATTTATTTCTAAAATCCCTAAATCATTTTCCTAAATTTATTCCTAAATCCCTCAATCATTTTTCTAAATTTATTCCTAAATCCCTAAATCATTTTCCTAAATTTATTCCTAAAATCCTAAATCATTTTCTTAACATAAATATAGTCACTCATACAATGGTTGGGCTAGTGATGGTATTTTAACACTCCCCTCAGCACTAGTTCTCATTCGCTGCACCACAGCGAAAGCTCTCATTTATGCAAGTATTCATCTCTTTTGTAGACAAGTCTACCACTTGGTCATCTGTATTCTTCCTTCAAGATTTTGTCTCTAATAAAATGACAGTGCACTTCCACATGCTTTGTTCTGCCATGAAACATCGAATTTTCTACTAGATGAATCACAGATTGGTTGTCGCATTGAAGTTGTATCGAATAGTCAACTTTCTGGTGCCAATCTTTCATCAGAAGTTTCAGCCATGTACATTCCTAAGCTGCTCCCGCCGCTGCTCTATACTCTGCTTCTCTAGTTGACAATGATACAGTTGGTTGTCTTTTGTTATACCAAGAAATTATTTTCGAACTGAGCTTGAACACATACCTGATGCTTGACCTTCGAGTATCGTGATATCGTTTGACATATCTCAAGGTTTGTCGGGCCGCATCCAAATGAGGCTTCTTTAGACTTCGCATATACTGACTATTGACTCCAACTTCATTTTCGAATCCATTTGGTTGGTTCATGTAGATCACCTGGTCCAACTCTTCATGCAAGAAAATATTCTTCATATCCATCTGCCAAAATTTTCAATCATTATTAACAAGTGCTGGAGGAACCTGTACGATAGTGATCTTCGCCACTGGACTAAACGTTTCATCATAGTCTAGTCCATATTGTTGACAAAACCCTCGAGCTATAGGTTGAGTCTTGAATCTTTCGATTGATCCATCCGAGAGACACATATTTTGTAAGCCCACTTGCAAAAGATGAGTTTGGTATCTCTTGGTCTTGGCACTAATTCCCAAGTTTGATTTTATTCCAGGGCTATAATTTCTTCCTCCATCGCTTTCTGCTAAGCTGAGTTTTGTGATGCTTCTTCATATGTCTCTGGGTCATTAACTTCGTCTTCTACCGCGTTGGCATATTCTGGATTTGACTTTAGGATTATTTCTAAATGTCTGAGTTGTTGAGGTGTCATTTCATTTTCACTAGGTTCACTTGGTTGAGTCAATTCTTGCTCACCAACACTAGTGTCACTTGAATCTTCAGGCACATCAGCACTTAAGCAAATGTGTACAGTTTGCTCCCCCGTGTTCTGTAGAAGAATCTCTTCAATTTGTTCCCCCGTGTTCTGTAGAAGAATTTTTTCAGTTTGCTCAAGGCTTGGTAATACTTCCTTCTCTGAGGGCTACTCCTCTTCTATTGCACCACTTTGATCATCAATCATGTGGTTTGAGCATCCTGAATCAATGATCCAATCATTTCTCATAATCAATATGGTCTCCCATCATCGCCTTGAGTGCTAGCTCATCTCTTCTATGACATACAGTACCTCTGCATCCCATTCTTCCATCTCCATGTTTGAGGATGCCACATTACTTTCGACGGATTTTTTCTTAGACCAACAGTCTCTGGACATGTCGTCCTTTTTCCTGCAATTGTAGCAAATGCCCTTAAATCTCTTCCCTTTAGAGTTATTGTTATCGTTCTTCTGAGCTCTCTCTGGTTGTGTAGTTCCTTGGTGACTTCTTCTTTTGTCACCATTGTATCCACGTTTGGTAGACGACCTATTTTTGCTCCAGCTTCTAGTTGTGTAGAATGCTTCTTCTTCACTCTTCAATGTGATGCCTCCCATTTGTTTAGCCATGACTTCTTGGCTGGCTAACAAATTTTCGAACTCTACAAATGATGGTTGAGTGGGCCATCCTTGTACAACAATAATGAAGCTTCGATATTTTGGTCGCAATTCGTGGATAATGATCCTCTTCATTCGATCTTCTCTAATTGCAGACTTTGGTTCTAGTTCAGTAATCACCCGACAGATCGACTTGACCTTCTGGAAGTACTGAGCAATCGTCATGTCACGTTGTGAAATTAACAACAACGTGTTCTCTAGAAGTTGTAGTTTCGTATCGTTCTTCTTTGAGAACAACATCATGAACGTGTCTCATGCTTCTTTCGGTGTCTTGTCATCCCAAATATGCTCTAACATCCCTTCTTCGATTGTGGTTTTTAGGGCAAACGTTGCTTTGCCTGCTTTGATTCTCCATTTGCGCAAGGCGCCATTAGAATCATCCTCTGGCGGCGTAGTTTCGCACCCGCCAACGATCCCCAAAAGATCATGTCCTTGTAAATAGGACATCATGCATGTTGCCCACGTGTTGTAGTTATTGTTGTTATTGTTGATGAGTTTCTTGATTCCTTCAACGATTTAGAAATCACCAATCGTGTTGGCTATACCTCAGTAATACCAAACAAGATCTTTCGACACAAGACTTGCAGAGTCACAAACTACTCACGGCACAAAAGAAACTCACTCACTACTAATCTCAAGAAATCGTTTATGATATGGAAGATCAGATAGAGCTTGCCAGAACTTGTATGGTTCTAACTTGTTATGTGAAGATTGTCTGATGGGAAAGCAAAATAGAAGACCATTCTCACGAGAAAGTATGTGGAGAGCATTAAAGCCACTTCAACCACAAAAGGTATATTGTAATCTTTATTGATGATTCCAGCAAAAAATTATAGGTATTTTTCTTAATAGAAAAATCAGAAGCCTTCAGAATGTTCCAACTCGTCGGGACCATGAACTTAGAATGATCCAACTTGTTCTGATCAGAGTGATCCTGACGGCTCTGAAGCCTTAAGGGAGGGAATGTTGCAAAAGTTTTAGTGTTTTATGCAGGAGATTTGGAGGATAGAAAAATTATGGGTAGTTTTACGTCACAGGAGCTGTTTCATGATCCCGATGACTTCGAGCGGGTGATGTGTGTGAACGTCAAAGGCGTCGCATTAGGCATAAAGCACGCAATGCTTGTGATGATACCTAGAGCTATCGACTGCATAATCTTGACTGCTAGCGTGGCAGGTGTTTCAGGAGGAATGGTCCACACGCCTACACAACATCCAAACATGCCATTGTCGGCCTCACTAAGAACACTGCCTGCGAACTTGACCGCTACGGTATATGTGTCAACTGCATTTCGACGTTCAGAGTTGCCATGACGATATTCGTGAACGCGTGGAGGGATGACGAAAACCAGTGCATGAACTTCGTGATTCCGTTGCTGGCTGAGGTGGACCAAATGGAGGAGTTCGTTAGGGGTTTGACCAATCTTAAGGACCCCACAATGAGGTCTTTTGGGGATGCCCAAAGCAAAGCCATGAGAGCTCATGCTGAGAGTGGACAATATCATACCATTGGTGTGGAGATTTGTGATTCCTAACTGTTACAACATATTTGAAAATTCATTCAATTTACCAATATAAGCATCTAGAGTGGTTAAACGTTGTTATTTAAGATTTTAATTTTATCTTTAGTGAGTAAGATTGAGATCATATTCTATTTGAATACAATTAAAAACAAGAGATTAAATTGAAAAGTTAAAAAGATAGAAACCTTTTAAGGTTATCAAGTTTATTATTAATAGATCATAAGAATTAATCTATAATTTCAAAATTACATTGGCATGGGTGGGATGGACGAAGAAAGCCTTGCAATACATCTGTTGTATAGTTTCATAGGGTTAGGCTTATAAACTTCATAAATTGGATAATTGAACCACCCGGCAAAGTTAAGAGTACACTTCTTTCCCATGACTTTGACGAAAACGCAACAATTCAAGTCCAATTCCTCCTCACTAAGATTGAAGTAATTATTATAGAGCTGCACTTGACATTTTGCACTCTTCATTAGATTCAAGCACGGTCTTAAATAGTAAGCTCTATCTTCGTCTAGCCACCTATCCCATATTGGTGAATTGTAGTCATCATCTGCCCTTGTAACTCGAACAAAGCCTTGCAAATTTACAACTAACAAGAGGACCACCATTGCTCCAAGTGTGCTAGTTTCTTTTGCCATTGTTGAATTGAAAACTATTTACCTTACCAAAGTCAAGTATAGTAGCTATTTATAGAAACATTTCAATCAAGAAAACGTACATACATATTTATAAAGGAGTTATTCATTTTGGGAGTTGGATAAAGAAGATTTAATTGTACATGCATATTTATTAAAGGAGTTATTGATTTTGGGAGTTGGATAAAGAAGATTTAATTCTACAATAGGAGAGAGGTTGAAATATAAATGTCATTAAGTTTGTAACCTCCATCTTACCTTTGCACTTTTTGTAATACTTTTAAATATATGGGCGTGTTAAAAAAAATTAAATGATTCAAATAAATGAAAAGTTTATAGGTTGGTTGGTTCATGTATTTTTTCTAAAATTAGATTGATAAAACTAAAATAATTAAAATTTATTGTTACTCGTAAATGAATGGAAGGAATAATTCTAATGAAAATTCATGAATAAAATATATTTTCATGGGAGAAGTTTGAGCTTAAATCGTGAGTATTTAGGAGTTTGTGAGAACTTCTTGAGGACTTTCCTTCACGAGAGATTGAGCCAATATTAGAAAAGAAAGGTAGCCAACATCGATTCAATTCACTAGAGTTTTAAAAGGTAACTTTAGGATTTTATGGAAATTTCTTTGGTTAAATTTTTAATGTATAGTCAATGATTTTAGATGATTCTTGCTCCATTAGAGCTCTCGAACAAAGTATACCCTTTGTTCGACACTTTAGTGACTTTTGATAACACCTTTGAGGCTTACAATTCTTTGTTCGATATTACAAGATTCTATTGACACGACTAAGTTTAGGGTATGACTCTGATACCATGTTAGGAATCACGGATTTCCCCAATGGTATGATATTGTCCACTTTGAGCATCAGCTCTCATGGCTTTGCTTTTGGCTTCCCCAAAAGACCTCGTACCAATGGAGATGTATTTCCTTAATTATAAATTCATGATCATTCCCTAAATTAGCCAATGACTCCCTCTCAACAATCCTCCCCTTGAACAAAGTATACTATACACTAAAGGATACACATAGCTGCACGGCATGGACTACACAGAAGGCTTTTCCCCTGTAGCTTGTATGAACACTATACGATTGATATTTGCTCTTGCGATTTAAAAGAGGTGTAATGTGTTTCAATTGGATGTAAAATCAGCATTTCTTCGTGGAGAGTTGGATGAGGAGGTTTATGTGGCACAAACCTCTTGGTTATGTGATCAAGGGAGAAGAGAACAAAGTATATGGCTTGAAAAAGGCTTTATACGATTTGAAGCAAGTTCCACGTGCGTGGTATAACCGTATTGAAACTTATTTTCTAAAGGAAGACTTTGAAAAGCGTCATTTATCAACATACTCTATTTTTCAAAAGGTCGTCCAGAATGAAGTTAAATAAAAAAAAATGTATTTAAATTTTGTTAATTTATTAAGTTTTTGAAATGGAGTCAAAAGTACAAAAGAAAAAAAAAATGAGAGGCCAATAATTATCGCAAGAAAAGAGTGGGTTTATGGGATAGCCATTTTTAGGCTTAAAACCTATAAATTCATTTGTTTTCTCGTATTACAAGGCAGATCAAAAGAGTAAACATCAAAAGTATAGAGAATAAAAAATAGAGCAATAGAAAAAGGTTTTTCAAAATTCTTTGTCTCCTTGTCTCTCCCCTCTCAACATCTCTTTCACAACTCCGTGAGTCTTATTTTGACAAATTAGTATCAGAGCGAACTTTTATTTCAACAAATTGGTATCAGAGCTGATGACGAATATGATGGGACAAATGCCACTACCACGATTAACGAAGATGAACTAAGAGAATTGGAGCATCCAAATGAAAGTTCTTCTCAGTTCTCAAGATGCATGGGAGGTGGTCGAAGAAGGTTTTGAAGAACCGAAAGATACCATGGGTTATACGGCGGCGCAAAATAAGGCGTTAAAAGAATTACGATCAAATGATAAGATAACATTATACATGCTGTTCCGGGCTGTTGACGAGTCGGGCTTTGAGAAGATTGCAAGGGCAACTACTAAAAAAAAAAGCGTGGGACACTTTAGAAAAGGTGTTCAAAGGAACCGACCAAGTCAAGCACGTGCGTCTCCAAACTTTGTGTGACGAGTTAGAGAGCATGAAGATGAAGGAGTCAGAAAATGTATCTGACTACATTACGCGCGTACAGACCGTGGCAAATAAACTAAATCCAAACGGAGAAATGTTACCCGAGATGCGGGTTGTGGAGAAGATCTTGAGGTCGTTAACCGACAACTTCAAGAATGTTGTACGTGCGATAGAAGAGTCAAAGGATCTAGTGAAGTTCACAGTCGATGAACTCGCCGGTTCTCTCGAGACACACGAGCAACGTAAGAAAAAGAAGGAGGAGACACTCGATCAAGCCTTCAGACTAAGGCATCAATAAATGATGAAAAGATACTATACTCTCAAAATATTCGAGGTAGAGGTCGTGGAAGTTGCGGGAATGGTCGTGGAAGTTGACGAGTTCTGAAGCCTTAAGGGAGGGAATGTTGCAAAATTTTTAGTGTTTTATGTAGGAGATTTGGAGGATAGAAAAATTATGGGTAGTTTTACGTCACAGGAGCTGTTTCATGATCCCGACGACTCGCGGGTGATGTGTGTGAATGTCAAAGGCGTCGAATTAGGCATAAAGCATGCGACGCTTGTGATGATACCCAGAGCTACCGGCTGCATAATCTCGACTACTAGCGTGGCAGGCGTTTCAGAAGGAATGGGTCCACACACCTACACAACATCCAAACATGATATTGTCGGCCTCATTAAGAACACTGCCCACAAACTTGGCCGCTATGGTATACGTGTCAACTGCATTTTGCCGTTTGGAGTTGCCACGACGATGCTCGTGCATGCGTGGATGGATGACGGAAACGAGTGCATGAACTTCGGGATTCTGTCGCTGGTTGAGGTGGATCAAATGGAGGAGTTCGTTAGGAGTTTGACCAATATTTAGGATCCCACAATGAGGTCTTTTGGGGAAGCTCAAAGCAAAGCTATGAGAGCTTATGTTGGACAATATCATACTATTGATCTGGAGATCTATGATTCCTAACCCTTAGGACATGTTTGAAAATTCATTAAATTTAGCAATATAAGAATCTAAAGTGGTTAAATGTTGTTATTTAAAATTTTAATTTTATCTATAGTGAGTAAGATTGAGATCATATTCTATTTAAATATAATTAAAAACAATAGATTAAATTGAAAAGTTAAAAAGGATAGAAACCTTTTAAGGTTATCAAATTTATTATTAATAGATCCTAAGAATTAATCTATAATTTAAGATTGCAGTGGCATAGGTGGGATGGACGAAAAAAGCTTTGCAATACATCTTTTGTAGAGTTTCATAGGGTTAGGCTTATAAGCTTCCTAAATTGGATAATTGAACCAACCTGCAAAGAGTACACTTCTTTCCCATGACTTTGACGAAAACGCAATAATTCAAGTCCAATTCCTCCTTACTAAGATTGAAGTAATTATTATAGAGTTGCACTTGACATTTCGCACTCTTTATTAGATTCAAGCACAATCTTAAATAGTAAGCTCTATCTTCGTCTAGCCACCTATCCCATATCGGTGAATTGTAGTCATCATCTTCCCTTGTAAGTCGAACAAAGCTTTGCAAATTTATTACTAACAAGAGGACCACCATTACTCCAAGTGTGCTAGTGTCTTTTGCCATGGTTGAATTGAAAACTATTTACCTTACCAAAGTCTAGAACATTTCAATCAAGAAAACGCAATGTAACATAAATAATTTACATGCATATTTATTAAAAGAGTTATTCATTTTCAAAAAGAAGATTTAATTCTACCATCAAGAGAGAGGTTAAAATATAAATGTTAAGTTTATAACCTGCTTCTTACATTTGCACTTTTTGTAATGCTTTAATATATATAGGTGTAGTAAAACAATTAAATGATTCAAATAAATGAAAATTTTATAGGTTGGTGTGTTCATGTGTTTTTTTAGATTCAGTCAAACTAAAATAACTCAAATTTATTGTTAGTTGTAAATGATTGGAAGGAATAATTCTAATGAAAATTCATGAATAAAATATATCCTTGTGGGAGAAGTTTGGGTTTAAATGGTGAATATTTATGAGGACATTCATCCGTGAGAGTTTGTGAGATAATATTAGAAAATAAATGTAGTGAACATGGATTTTATTTACTAGAGTTTTAAACGGTGTAACTTCCAGATTTTATGGAAATTTCTTTGGTTAAATTTTTAGTTTATTGTACAAGTTTAGACGATTCTTGCTCCATTAGATTGGTCCCGATGAGTTTTGTAGCTTTTGTTAAGGAATCATAAAAAATATGATAACACACTCTTGATTTTTGTGCCAAAAATGGAAAGGGAGAAGTTTTTATTCCGTCTTTGAGAATTCCTCTATCTAACAAATATAAGTGATGATATAAGGCCTTATACTTTGTATGAATATTGTTGGAGTGTAATCAAACCGCACATTTTGCTAGGACAGAAGAAGGTCATGGGTAAATAAGTTGATATGAACCAAGAGACATCAATTATACAATATATTTAAATGAAGATGCGAAGAAAATGCTGTTGAAATTATCAAAAGATATTTTAATTCATGTCACATTAAAAAAGAATCAAGTTTTGTTGTTATAAATTTTAGGTGGAATTTAGAGTAATTTAGAGTTATTGTATTTCATTAATGTATTTTAAAGACATTTTATTTACTTTATGTTACATTTACATCCTGGTTAATTATGACCATAAAGTATGAATGCTACAACTCTTTGAATGTCTTTTATAATTTCATTTTGAGGCTATAGAAAGCCATGTATATTGTATTTGTAAGTAGACTTGGAAAATGTAATAAAAAAAACATTTGTGCTTTCTTTAGCCAATTGCTAAGTTTCTTTGCAATTCTATATAGTTTAGGTTGCATGTAGAATCATTTAAGCTCGACATGATCAATCTTGCTTGTGGAGTGATTCGAATCTCAAACAAGTGTTCTCGCGTTGAGATATTTGATCAACAAGAATCATTCAAGCTAGACATGATCGATCTAGCATGTGGAGTGATTCGAATCTCAAACAATGTTCTTGGCTTGAGAAAGTGGATTAACAAATTTGAATTTTACTCCCCTAGTAGTGATTTCCACCTATCATAAGTGGTGGACATTATCTCCATTCCTATGATATATTTTTGGTGAAACTAAAAGTAAAGTCAATTTTATGATTAAGGATATGGATGGTAAGTTTAACTACGTCTTTCTATCATGATTTTGAATGTAGTCTCATCAAGACTTTGAGTGTAGTCTCATCACCGACGAAGAAGAGTTTATTTTCGAATAAACGATATGGTCGTACTTCTCTATTTTAGGTTACATGAATACCCCCATTGCTTAGGGTGTGAAGTAGAAGTGGATAGAGAGTTAAGGTTGCGGGCTCTTGAGGGGAGGACGACGAGAAAACGAAGACGGAAGGCCTCGGGAAGAGAGAGAAAATGGAAGAAGCAAACTACGACTGCATCAACCCACAGTCCAGTAAACACGCCCGCGACCCAACCATTCATATAGCCCAATGATGGTAGCGGCCATGTAGTCCATTAACTTCAGACACAAACCACTGCCTAACTTGCGCGCCTGTGAGAGTGACCTGATCCGACTCCCAACCCGTGTGCTTTTCAGCCCCTACACGTGCATGACATGTGTCCTTCCATCGGCTTCAGCAGCTCGGCTCGGCTTCAGCTCAACACCGCTAAAAACTGGCTATCCGGCTCGAGTTGTTAAATCCAACATTGTTTCGTAAGTTTTGAACTCTCTTGAAGCTAAATTTGACCTTATTAAAAGGATTTTAGGTCAGTATAAGCCCGTTTCTTAGTTTTTAACTAAATTGAGTTAGTAATTCTACTTTTACAAAGGCTATTAAGTTTGTATTTAAATAGGTGAAGCCTCGACATAAGTGAGAACGAATTTGAAGGGAAAAAGCAAGCTAAATTGGAAGATGAACTTTGGCAAAGGTCAACCATGTAAGTGACCCTACTATCGGCTCAGTTGGAAGACTTGTCTTAGGTAAGATGAGACGTGCTTAGTGGCCCTTGTACGTGTCATGTATATTGATAGGATGTACTATGATGGT
The DNA here is from genome assembly GCF_002806865.2 of Cucurbita pepo subsp. pepo. Lineage (NCBI taxonomy): Eukaryota > Viridiplantae > Streptophyta > Magnoliopsida > Cucurbitales > Cucurbitaceae > Cucurbita > Cucurbita pepo. The sequence continues at coordinate 3,599,168 of NC_036649.1, read as the reverse complement.
GTAATATGTTATAATTATGTGATTTGTTATGATGTTATGATATGTTATGATGATGTGATGTATTAGATGCTATGATGATGATTCATAATGATATCATGACATGAGATGTATGATGATGATATGACATACTATGATGATATCTCATGCTACGATGATGTACATGTATGAGAGCCATGTTGCATTATGATTGATCGCTTGTGGATGTATACATTAAAATGATATAAAATTCACACGAATAAGTGCAAGTATACACTATCACAAGTAGCAAGTAATAAGTAAATCATCGACCACATAGAACCATCTTTTTGGTTAATTTTATCGCTGGAAATTAAGTGAGTTTTTGGGTAACATTCAAATGGGTGTGGGTGATTTTAAACTAATTAAACGAAACTAACGTAGAGTGCCACTACTGGCCAAAAACAGAAAATGACGAGGAAACCAACAATAATGAGGAAGGTTTGGCGAAGAGAGATTGAAGAGGTAAGTTGTTGAGTTTTGTGGTAGATTTTAGTTCCTATGAATAGATTCTCAAGCCCACTTACGAGGGTGGGTCGTGCATGTGATTATTTCCATAATCATTTTTAATTTCTATTAACAAGGTCTATGAGAGAAATTATTCTAACCCTTCTATTACCTCTCTTCTCCCGATAAGAGAACAAATATGTATGTAAAGTAGCTAATTTAACACTGATGTAAATCATTAACAACAACTCTTTAATAAACTAAAATCATACGGTCAACATATTTAAAATAAATAAAACTCTCTCGTAGTGTAAAGTATCTCAAGAGTAAATACAAATGAATGACTATTTTGAGGAAAGATTTGTTGGTCTTTGGTTCAATAGAAATATACTATAAAGCTAGAAAAGTCCAAGATCTTATTAGGAAATGAGAAAATCATGGGTATATAAGTTGGAAATAATATGTCCATAAATATGAAGCCAATTGGATGATTCAAAAAATAAAATCACAAGAGCTTTTATTTAAAGTGGACGATATCATGCTATTGTTGAGATATGTAGAGGGTTATTTGCCCCTACCAATAGATATTATAATCATGCTCCTAAATAAACTGTAATGATATAGCCATGGTAAAATGTGATCGAGCTAATTAGATAGCGATTATGCTATGGTGAAAGGAAGATGGCCTAGCTAAAAGTGACTATTCGAGGGTAAACATTGAAAGATGACTATTTGAGGGAAAACTTAGTGGTCCTTCATTCGAGGCGAGAATTGTTGGTGTGTGACCAAAATTCTACATTGGATAAGAAAGAGGAACGATCATAGTAAAATAATTGGGTGAAACAAAAAGTAAGAGCATAAGTCCTTATGGCTTCGATAAAATGTTCGATGTCTAGAAGGATTTATGCCCAAAAAAAATAATACCGTATCATTGTGGAGGCATGCGAAAGGTTCGATGTCTCTAACATATATCTTCGATAAAATGTTGAATGTTATTTTTGGAGCTTAAATGGAATAAAGTAACGTAGGATTAAGTAATAATACTAATTATTGTTTAATTAACGAAGATGAAGTCCTAAAGGAATATGATGTCATTGTTTAAAGAGACTACATTTGTACCGAAAAAAGAAGGTTGAATGAATAAGAGATAAAATTGGTACATTTGGTTATTTTGAATACTCACTCTTTAAAAAAGTGCTTTCAGCTAAGGGAAAAGGCGTGTAGAGACTTTGACCGAAGGGACTATTTGTTGTCACGAGAGACGGTCTACATGTTTTATTTGTATTTCAAATAAAATTCATTCTTAAGTTACCTAGACCATTCTCATAACTATTTGCAAACACGGTACATTATTTATGATTATTTTTTCTTTTTAATTGGGTGTTCTTGTGATTGATTTTAAAGGGTAACGATACAAAATTTGACTCTTATATGTTAAAATGTATGAGTTTGCGACATACATGTTTTTGTTTACGTGCTTTAAAATGATATAAATATATTTAGTAACAAACTCTAGTTTGTCCAAAATTGTAGAAATTCGAGCTCTTACATCACGTTTGAAAATTCATTAAATTCATCGAGATAAGCATCTACCATCCTCCAAATGGTTAAAGGTTATTATTTAAGATTTTAATTTTATCCATAGTGAGTAAGATTGAGATCATATTCTATTTAAATATAATTAAAGAGAATAGATAGAAACCTTTTAAGGTTATTAAGTTTATTATAAATAGATCATGTAAATTCATCTATAATTTTAAGGTTACGAAGAAAGTCTTGCAACACATCTTTTGTAGAGCTTCATAGGGTTAAGCTTATAAACTTCAAGTGATAGATAATCGAAACAACCTGCAAAGTGGCGAGCACAATTATTTTCCATAACTTTGACGAAAACACCAACAATTTAAGTTCAGTTTCTTCTTTCTAAGATTGAAGTAATTATTATAGAGTTGCACTTGACATTTCGCACTTCATTAGATTCAAGCATGGTCTTAAATATGGAGCTCTACCTTCTTCTAGCCATGTGTCCCATATTGATGAATTGTAGTCATCATCTACCCTGGTAAGTCAAACAAAGCAGTGCAAATTTACTATTTACCTTACCAAAGTCCAGTACATTGACTATTTATAGAAACATTTCAATGAAGGAAGAACATTGGTGTAATATAAATTATTTACATGCATATTTATTAAAGGAGTTATTCATTTTGGGAGTTGGGTAAACAAGATTTAATTCTACCCGGGAGAGAGATAAGTAGGAGTGTTAAAAAAATTCCATCAACCCAATCTAACTATGATTCAAATACATGAAAACTTTATGAGTTAACTGATTTATTTATCGGATTTCATTCGCCCCACGGTTTGGAATTAATGATTGGTTTTGTCTATCATGGTTGTTCATTACTTTTTCTAAAATTATATTAGGTTAATAAATAATTATATTAGGTCAAATTTATTAACTTAGTATAGATACAACATGCCTCTCTATCTTTCTCAAGTACATGCCTCTCTATCTTTCTCAAGTACAGCCTGTTGAGATATATTATTTATGGAATATATCTTAGATATTATATCTTAATATTCTTTAATTTATGATTTGATTTAGAGTATATTTTATTTT
>NC_036649.1:3588754-3595819 GCF_002806865.2 Cucurbita pepo subsp. pepo | reverse complement strand
AAAAAAAAAAAAAAAAAAAAAGAAAAAAAAAAACTAATTGTAAAAGCAAGGGCAATGATATAAATGTAAGATTTTAATTTTAAAATAATTGGAAATTGAAAATGAACCGAAAAAAGAAATTATTAAAAAGAAATTGAAATTAGAAACAGAAATCAAACAAAAAAAAGTAAGNAAATTATTAAAAAGAAATTGAAATTAGAAACAGAAATCAAACAAAAAAAAGTAAGAAGAAAAAGAAATTTAGAAATTTTGTGTAACGATTGAAGTTTCTCGAATAAAATAAAATCAAAGAAAAATAAAATAAATAATTAAATGTAATCTCCCTAGATTTCTACGGACTCTTGTTACCTAACAAACATTCCTAGAGTTTTCTTATTCTAAAATTCTAGAATGCCTTATTGTAAAATATCTTGAGATTTTTTTTTATATTCCTGTGCCCAACCTTTTAGATCCGAAAACGATGTTCTCTCCAAACTTTCCTCTGGAACGTTGGGCTTGCTTTTCGGAGGAAGAATCGAGTGGAAGTAAGGTATTGATGTTGGGATCACTGTGTCAAAGAAGGTTGACCGTCAGAAATCGGTGTTGAGGACGTTGTGGGATCGTCGGCACGTCGCATGAATCGGGGAGGCGGAAACTAGGGTTTCGTCGCTTGTCGGGTAAGGAAGGCGAGGTTTTTGGAATCGGGTCGAGTCGCAGACGCACGCCCAACAGCTCCGGCAGCTTCGCACGCGTACACAGTGCGGCTCGGCTCGCACGTGTATGAAATCAACTCGGTTCCGTAAATTCCCACAGCTCGGCTTGGTGGCTTAGTTGGTCGGCTCGGCAGCTCGACTTATCGGCTCAGTATCACTATAATATATCGATTCCAAGGTTTTTGGCCCTTCTGAAGCTGTTTCTGCCCTTAGTTTTATCATCTGAGGCCAGTATGGTTCCTAACCGTCAAAGACAGATTGGGTCGGGAGTTTATTTTGATAAATAGCATGAGATTTAGCTAGGGTATGTTATGAAAGGTCCCTTAAGTTTTTATGTGGTTATTATAGGACGTATTTAACCTTTGGGATTAGCTCGTTGTGAGTGACTTCAACTAAGGTCATCGAGGTAAGTGACCTTACTGTTGGAGTTAGATTACTACGTGTTGTATGATGGTGCGTGCCCTGTGGCCCCTGCATGCACCATGTTTTATTATGTGATATGACTATATGATGTATGAATTATGTGACTGTTTATGCTATGAACGTAATGGATTATGTTGGCTGTTGACTGTTTATGTTATGTGAAGTTATGAATGATATGTTAGTAATATATGCCATGAAAATGATCGATGTCATGGATACACGTAGTATTATCGAGTCATGTCATGAGATGCTTATGCAACTAGAATGTACTTTCATGTCATGTAATATGCCATGTAATGTAAGTCATGTGAGATGCCATGTAATGTAAGTCATGTGAGATGCCATGTAATGTAAGAAACGTATATGCGATGTTAGCACTACTTATGTAATGCCATGTTAGATATGTTAAGGGATCTCATGCATATATGTATGTCACGTGTATCGGGAGTCTTCCCCTTTATGATACGAAAGAATGAATTACGATATTTATGTTCGCCATGATATTATGCGGGCGCTTTTCTGTTCTGTGGTGTCCGGCGACATGTGACACATTGTGCCCGACCAAGTCAGGCGCAGGGGGTATGTATACGAGCTCGCCTGGTGGGTCCATGTACGCGTACATGGGCCATGTGTGAAGTAGTACCACACACCCAACCCTACCCAGAATAGAAAAGCGCCCAAGACTATGTAAAGTGACTGAAAAGTTAGGTCTCGCTCATATGTTGCATGTGTTTGCATTTCTGACCCCAACGGTGGGGTGACTTACTGAGTATTTCATAAAATACTCAAGTCACATGCTACCTACATTTTTCAGGTAAAGGCAAGGCGCCAATGTATGGTTGACGGTGGAGCTGAGGACACCATGGAAGTTGGAGAGGGGATATTTTGAGGAGTTTACGTTTATTTGACTATCTTAAGTTATAGAATTGAGTATTGTTTTAATTAGATTTATTTTGAATTCAGTTATTGAAGGTTTATTTTCGGACATAGGTTTATTTTGGATGTATGAATCTTAATGAAAGACTCTATTGTGTTATGACGAGCTTCCGTGTAATGAATTATGCATGCATGGGTGACATCACTAATTAGGTTTATAAAATTCGGGGCGTTACAGTTTGTTAATTAAAAAAGCGTTATAAAAAATCAGTAGCGATGCGATTGGACTGCAGGTGATGAGAGGGAACAAGATAAAGGCACACTGTAACTCCCCATAAATTTATATGAGTAGGTTAGAATGCGAGAGACTAGTAAACCTTTAATAGTAAACTTTCGAAATTGTTAGGGTACATGTTTGTATTAGAATAGTTGGTTTATCTAGGGTCGTGTCTTAGGAGCATATGATATGGAGTGCCATCATATTACAACATTGAGATTAATTAGAGGATCACAGCTATCTTTGTGTAATAAACTTGTTCAAAAGGACATNTGTCTTAGGAGCATATGATATGGAGTGCCATCATATTACAACACTGAGATTAATTAGAGGATCACAACTATCTTTGTGTAATAAACTTGTTCAAAAGGACACGCCTGCATAGTATCAAAATTTTGATGGGCACAAAAGTTGCTCCATGTCATAGTTGCACTTTTTTTTGTTGTAGTTTTTTTTGTTGTAGTGGACTAGCGATTGTGCAATTCTTGTTATAACCCAACGAATAAATTAGCCGTGTCAAAATCAAATTTCACGGATAATTCTTGTGTATGGTCGAGTCTCGAGCTAAGTTTTGAGAGAAAATGTTTGAGAAAATGTAGGCATGGAAAATCATTTAAAACATGTTGGAAGTAAGTATTGTGAAAGTCAATTGCATTGAAAACATGTAGGAAAGAGAGATTACAATACTTGGTCGGGGGAGGTTTGATGAATACTTGGTCCACCTCTAGTACATTTTGATTTCACCGAACATTCATACAACTTAAATAAACTTAAGAAAGTAATACAATATGGAAGCAAGTAAAGGGGTTTGGCGTGTCATGGGCATGCACCATGGGTAACACGTCCAAGATGAGCGTGACCATAACATCCTCTCCCACCTAAATGGTTGATGTCCCTGTCAATTGTCTATGTTGAAATTTTCAATATGGGTCGTGGCGGAGTTAATATCTTTGGCGCATTACTAGCTAATTTCTTCTTTTGGGAGGTTTTTCCATTTGACCAGAAATTCTCAGACACTCGTCTTCAGATTTTCCTGACTCTTTCGGCTAGGATAGTTTCGACTTCTTTGGTTTCCATCTCTTTGAGGTCGATTCGAGGTCTCATGCGATGTTGCGGCTGATATCATTCAGAATGGGGATTTAAGGCTTCAAGTTGTTCACATGGATTCCAAGGTGAAGTTTCATCCTTGTGGACAGTTCTATCTTGTATGATGTAGTCTAGACTTTTTAGAGAAATTCAACTGGTCCTTGAATTTTCTTGATGAGTCTTTGGTCTTTTCGGTTTCGAAATCGGATCTGTTCATATATGAGTTTGATGAGTACTTGATCTCCAGCTTGAAACTTGAAGGAACGACACTTTTTATCTTCTTACATTTTCATAGGTTAGAAGCTTTCTCTAAATAAGCTTGGATTATGTCAGTTGTTTGCTTCCATTCGTTCGTGAAGTTCTGGGCTTGCGGGTTCTTCCCTACATATGTTTGGTCAATAATGTGGGACAAGGATGGTTGTCATCCACTTAGAATTTCAAAAGGATTCTTACCTAGAGAGGAGCTTATCCGGTAGTTGAAGCAGAATTGGCGACATCAAGTAATTGTGCCCATTTCGTAGTAGTCGACAAAGTGTCCCAAGTACTCTTATTGCAAGCAGTTGAATCTCTCGGTTTGTTCATCTGACTGGGATGGTAGCTTGATAAGATGTTCAAGGTTTTCACCAAGAATCCAATTAACTCTGTCCAAAAGGTTCCTATAAATCGATAGTATCTGTCACCAACAATACTCGTTTAAATGCCCCATACTGGGTTGTCAATTTGGCTAAGCATTGCTTGGCTGTGGGTACAAATGTGGCATACTTCAAAACTCGGTCAAAGATAACCAAGATTGCTTCATGTTCTCCTATATTGTGAAGGTGTGATGAAATAAAGTGACATACTTTTCCAAGGCTTCGTTGGTGCTGAAAAGAGTTCGAGGAGTCCCGAGACTTTGGTTTTCTCTACCTTATCTTGTTGGCAAATAAGACACTTCTTGGTGTATTGCATGATTTCATCTCGCATGTTCAGCCAAAAGTATCCCTTCTTTAGCAAAGTGGACTGTATCATAACATTGTGGAGATATGTATAGGATGATTGTCCAATCTAATTAGTATTACAAACATGCTCCTAACTTAACCATAATGATATAGCCATAGTGAGATGTGGTTAAGCTAACTAGAGAGGGATTATGCTCTAGTGAAAAGAAGTTTACCCATTTAAAAGTGACTACTCGTGAGTAAATATTGAAAGATACTATTAGAGAGGAGACTTCGTGATCCTTCATTCGAGGTGAGAATTGTTGGTGTGTGACCAAAGTTCTATATTGGATAAGAAAGGGGAGGATCATAGTAAAATAACGGGTAGACTATCTCCAATACTATGAGACATTTTAAGTGGATGAAACCAAAAGTAAAGTCATAAAAGCTTATGTCCAAAACAAACAATATTATACCATACTGGAGATATGTGAAAGCTTCATTGTCTCTAACATTTATCAAAAAAAAAAAAAAAAGTTGAATGTTATTTTTAGACTTTAAATGGAGTAAAGTAAACTAGGATTAAGTAATAATAAGGAATATGATGTCATGGTTTAAAGAGTAAGAAAAAAAAGTAGGTGAAAAGATTAGAGATAAAATTGGTACTCTGTGTGGGTTACTTAAATATATACCGTAACGAATTCGATTCGTCTAGAATTGTAGAAATTTGAGCGTTAAATCATGTTTGAAAGTTCATTAAATTCACGAAAATAAGCATCTACAATTCTCAAACGATTAAAAGTCATTATTTAAGATTTTAATTTTATCAAAAGTAAGATTGAGATCATATTCTACTTAAATATAATTAAAGACCATGTGAGTGACCTTACTATCGGCTCGGTTGGAAGACTTGTCTTATATATGATGACACGTGCCCAGTAGCCCTTGCACGTGTCATGTGTGTTGATAGGATGTACTATGATGATGTAATATGTTATAATTATGTGATTTGTTATGATGTTATGATATGTTATGATGATGCATTATGTTACGACAATGTGATGCATTATGATGCTATGATATGTTATGATGATAATGCATAATGATATGATAACATGAAATGTATGATGATGATATGACATAGTATGATGATATCTCATGTTACAATGATGTGCATGTATGAGATGTCATGTTGCATTATGATAATGAAGAGTTTTCTGATGCACAACCCTTAAACGATGTTATGAATGATGCATGTATGAAAACTCATGCATATATGTGAAGGATGTGTGGGGTTGTGTCACATGAATTATATTGGTTTCAGAACCATGCAACCTAGAGGATGCGGAAGACGACGTCAAGGAAGGGGACAACCCCCTATTAAAAGAAGAGGTAGAGGTAGAGAGAGCCTAGCTCTTGAAGGCTCCATAACTTGAATAGACGCGGCTGTGGAATAGACCCCACGACGAACATGATTTGGAAATCATTCCAGACCAAGATGTAAACAATGGTGGCCACTCACCAAGCGAACAACTCGCAATGTACACGAGAAGCGAGATATTTACGAAATTTCAAGTGGTATGACCCGTGTACCTTGTATTTCAAAGTTAACCAAACTACAGTCCAACCATTGAGAGTAAAAATAAGATTTACCCTTACCTCAAACTCACGGTGACATGCCTTTGTTTCATACACAAAAATATTCGTTTTCTCTGTTTCCATGAAATAAGTTAACACTATATAATGGATTCAAAATGGAATATTTAATGTTGCACATCCTTTTGAAGCACCCTCTGGCCAACCACAACTATTTTGCCTCTTCTGTACTTTTTTGTCTATGAGAATTTCTCTCCAACAAATATATGAATATTGTTGGGTAAGGAAGCCACATATTTACTAGAAAGGAGGGTGATCATGGTTNATATTGTTGGGTAAGGAAGCCACATATTTACTAGAAAGGAGGGAGATCATGGTATGGTGGGTGTAACCAAACAACATATTTGCTAGAAAAGAGGAAGATCATAGTAGGCAAGTGCTGAATACTATGTCCATTAATAAGAGATATTTTTGGTGAAATTAAGCCAATCATATGACTATGGATATGGATGGTTTTAGTGTCACTTTGAAGTGGGATCAAAGTTGTGTCCCTGACTCATCAATTTCACTATACCGTGATGACATAGCTATAGTGACTCATGGTTGAGCTAATTAGATCGAGAGTGTGTTCTGGCAAAGGGAATTGACTTATTAAAAGTGATTACTCGTTAGTAAACACAAATGAATGACTATTTTGAGGATAGATTTGGTGGTCTTTCGTTCAATAGAAAAACTACTAGACAGCGGCAAAAGCCCATTATTTGATTAGTAAACAAGAAAAACACGGGTATTCAATAGAAAAAACTACTAGACAGCGGCAAAAGTCCAACTTTTGATTAGTAAATAAGAAAAACTTAGGTATATAAGTTAGGAATAATATGTCCATAAATAAGAGGCCATTTGGATGATTCAAAAAATAAAATCACGGGTATTCAATAGAAAAAACTACTAGACAGCGGCAAAAGTCCAACTTTTGATTAGTAAATAAGAAAAACTTAGGTATATAAGTTAGGAATAATATGTCCATAAATAAGAGGCCATTTGGATGATTCAAAAAATAAAATCAGTAGAACTTATAGTTAAAGTGGATGATATTTTACCATTGTTGAAATATGTAGAGGGTTATTGTCCCTACCAATTGGTACTATAATCATGCTCCTAAATAAACTGTACTGATATAGCCATAATAAGTTGTGGT
>NC_036649.1:3569008-3587365 GCF_002806865.2 Cucurbita pepo subsp. pepo | reverse complement strand
CACTACTAAAGCTGAATTCATTGTTGCTGCAACTTGTGCTTGCCAAGCCATATGGTTGAGAAGGATGCTGGAAAAACTCGATTATATCCCAGTTCGAGCTACAGTGGTGTACTATGATAATAGGTCCACTATTAAGCTGACCAAAAATCCAGTCTGGGACAGTCGAAGCAAATACATTGATGTTTGTTTCCACTTCCTCTGTGATTTAAGTAAAGATGGAACTGTGATGTTACAACATTGTCACACTAAAGTGCAAGTGCCTGATATCATGACAATCTTTGACTCTAGTTATGTTTGAGAAATTAGGCATGTTGCTTGTGTCTGTCAAGATCTGAAGTTTAATCTAAAACTCCATCATCAATTTAAGGGAGGGAATGTTGCAAAAGTTTTAGTTGCTATTTTTATGTTTTAGTAATCTTAAATATCAAGTCACTGTTATGGTCTTCTGACGCATTATTTGTTTTGGCACGATATTCTGCTTTCAACTTATTTATCGTTTTTGTTAAGCATTGTACTGGCTATCAATATAGTCATTTTTCACATAATAAAGAACTGAATTTCCTTCCTTCTGCAAACTTATCTTCTAATACTGCATTAAATTTATCATTTGGTATTAGAGCCTTATCTCTTTCTGCTGCAGCTAAAGATGACTACTGAAGACAGCTTTGTTCAACCAGCAATACCAAAATTTGTTGGTCACTACCATCATTGGAGCATGTTAATGGAGAACTTTCTTCGCTATAAATCAAGGAAATACAAAGGTGAAACGAGCACAACTACAGGCTCTCCGCAAGGACTTTGCGACCTTTCATATGAAGGAAGGTGAGGTTGTCTCTAATTTCTTTTCTCGTACTCTCACAATTGCTAATAAAATGCATTTTCATGCTAAAAAGATGAGTGATCTTAGCATTATTGAAAAAATTCTGAGCTCCATGACTTCAAAGTTTGATTACGTGGCTTGCTCCATTGAAGAATCCGACGATTTGGATATCATGATCATTGATGAATTGCATAGTAGTCTACTAGTTCATGAAGAACGTATGCAATGACATATTGTGGAAGAGCAAGTATTGAAGCTCGCTCTTGACAGTAGTACAGGGAGAACAAATCGTGGAGGTGACACATTTCGAGGTAGAGAACGCGGACGTGGGACACCAGGTTTTAACAAAAGTCTTGTTGAGTGTTTTTATTGTCATGACCTTGGTCATTTTTAGTATGAATGTCCCAAGAAGAATGAGGGAAAGGAATCACAAGTTCATTTTGCTGAAACTTCTGAACCGCTGCATCTCATGGTATATGTTGAAGAGATGGTTGAACAAAAGGTGGACTCAACAGGTTGTTTGTCTAAAATTGAAGCTCTAGAAGTTGTAATAACAAAAGAATTGCTTTTTATGACACATGTTGAAAAAGTAACAGACCAAACCGCATGATTCTTAGATTCAGATTGCAACAACCACATGTGCGGATATATTCTTTTTAGATGAAGGCTTTCACAAGTTTGTAAAGCTAGGTGACAACTCCAACATTGGTGTGATAGGAAAAGGATGCATTCAACTCCAAGTTAATAACGTTTCCCAGGTTATCACAGAAGTATTTTATGTTCTTGAATTGAAAAATAACCTCTTGAGCATTGGTCAACCGAAGGAGAAAGGCTTGACTATCATATTTCTTGATATCTAAGGTGTATCACCCTAAGAGAGGTCTTATCATTGAGACAAGCATGTCTATAAATAAGATGTTTAACTTTCTTGCCAAGATTCAATCTCAGAAGGATCAATGTTTTCACATGCCTCCACACAATTTGGAGAATCTCTGGCACTACGGATATGGTCATCTAAGTTTTGGAGGCCTCAAAGCTCTAAAACAAAAGCAGATGGTTCATGGTTTGCCGGAACTTGTATGTTCTAATTTATAATGTGAAGATTGTCTTATGGGAAAGCAAAATAGAAGACCATTCTAACAAGAAAGTATGTGGAGAGGATTAAAGCAACTTCAACTTCTTCATTGAGACATATGTGGTCGAATTTCACCTAGCAAACAACCACAAAAGTTATATTCTAAACTTTATTCATGATTTAAGCAGAAAATTATGGGTATTTTTCTTAATAGAAAAATTAGAAGCCTTCAGAATGTTCCAACTCATCGGGATCATGAACTTAGAATGATCTAGCTCGTTCTGATTAGAGTGATCCTGATGAGTTCTGAAGCCTTAAGGGAGGGAATGTTGCAAAAGTTTTAGTGTTTTATGTAGGAGATTTGACCGATAGAAAAATTATAGGTAGTTTTACATCACAGGAGCTGTTTCATTATCCCGACAACTTCGAGCGGGTGATGTGTGTGAATGTCAAAGGTGTCGCATTAGGCATAAAGCACGCGACGCCTGTGATTATACCCAGAGCTATCGGCTGCATAATCTCGACTACTAGCGTGGCAGGCGTTTCAGGAGGAATGCGTCCACATGCCTACACAACATCCAAACATGCCATTGTCGGCCTCACTAAGAACACTGCCTACGAACTTACCCGCTATGGTATACGTGTCAACTGCATTTCGCCGTTCAGAGTTGCCACGATGATGCTCGTGAACGCGTGGAGGGATGACGTTAACGAGTGCATGAACTTCAGGATTCCGTTGCCGGCTGAGGTGGACCAAATGAAGAGTTCGTTAGGGGTTTGACCAATCTTAAGGACCCCACAACGAGGTCTTTTGGGGAAGCCCAAAGCAAAGCCATGAGAGCTTATGCTCAACAATATCATACCATTGGTGTGGAGATGTGTGCTTCCTAACAATTACAACATGTTTAAAAATTCATTATACTTAGCAATATAAGCATCTAAAGTGGTTAAATGTTGTTATTTAAGATTTTAATTTTATCTATAGTGAGTAAGATTGAGATCGAATTCTATTTAAATACAATTAAAAACAAGAGATTAAATTGAAAAGTTAAAAAGATAAGATTGAGATCATATTCTATTTAAAACAATTAAAACCAAGGGATTAAATTGAAAAGTTAAAAAGAATGAAACCTTTTAAGGTTATCAAATTTATTATTATTAGATCATAAGAATTAATCTAATTTCAAGATTACATTGGCATAGGTGGGATGGAGGAAGAAAGCCTTGCAATACATCTTTTGTAGAGTTTCATAGGGTTAGGCTTATAAGCTTCAAAAATTGGATAATTAAACCAACCCGCAAAGTTAAGAGTACACTTCTTTCCCATGACTTTGACGAAAACGCAACAATTCAAGTCCAATTCCTCCTTACTAAGATTGAAGTAATTATTATAGAGTTGCACTTGACATTTGGCACTCTTCATTAGATTCAAGCACGGTCTTAATAGTAAGCTCTATCTTCGTCTAGCCATCTATCCCATATTGGTGAATTGTAGTCATCATCTGCTCTTGTAACTCGAACAAAGCCTTGCAAATTTACTACTAACAAGAGGACCACCATTGGTCCAAGTGTACTAGTTTCTTTTGCCATGGATGAATTGAAAACTATTTGAATTGAAAACTATTTACCTTACCAAAAGTCANAATTTACTACTAACAAGAGGACCACCATTGCTCCAAGTGTACTAGTTTCTTTTGCCATGGATGAATTGAAAACTATTTGAATTGAAAACTATTTACCTTACCAAAGTCAAAGTATAGTAGCTATTTATAGAAACATTTCAATCAAAAAACGTAAGTGTAACATAAAGAACTTACATGCATATTTATTAAAGGAGTTATTTNATAGTAGCTATTTATAGAAACATTTCAATCAAGAAAACGTAAGTGTAACATGCATATTTATTAAAGGAGTTATTCATTTTGGGAGTTGGATAAAGAAGATTTAATTCTACCATTGGAGAGAGGTTAAAATATAAATGTCATTAAGTTTGTAACCTCCCTCTTACATTTGCACTTTTTTTATATAGGCATATTAAAAAAAATTTAATGATTCAAATAAATGAAAATTTTATAAGTTGAGTGAGTTCGTGTTTTTTCTAAAATTAGATGGGTAAAACTAANCTCTTACATTTGCACTTTTTTTATATAGGCATATTAAAAAAAAATTAATAAGATAATATAGGGAACATAAATATACAAATAATTTTAAAATACCGAAGGTACACCTATTTATTCTTGAACAAGGTCAGTGGTTGACACGCTCATTCACTCGGTAACGATATTCCCGTCAATGATTGTGAGTTATTCTATTGAAGTTTTTGTGAGTTATTCAAACACTCGGGTTAAACTTAAACTAGGTAAGCTGGATGAGAAGCNCCAATAAATCTAAGCGTAGTGCGGGTAAAACTAATGTAAATGAATTGAAGGAATAATTCTAATGAAAATTCATGAATAAAATATATCCTTATGGAAGAAGTTTAGACTTAAATCATTAAATCGTAAATATTTATGAGGACTTTCATGAGAGTTTGTGAGACAATATTAGAAAATAAATGTAGTGAGTTTTAAACAGTAACTTTGAGATTTTATGAAAATTTCTTTGATTCAAGTTTTCGTATATAGTATGATTGTAGATGATTCTTGCTCCATTAGATTGGTCTAGATGAGTTTTATAGCTTTTGTCAAGGAGTCATAAACAATAGTAGATGATAACGGTCTTGATTTTGGTGCAAAAAATAGAAAGGGAGAAGTTTTCATTCCGTCTTTGAGAATTCCTCTATCTAACAAATATAAGTGATGATATAAGGCCTTCTACTTTGTATGAATATTGTTGGACTGTAATCAAATCGCACATTTGCTAGGACAGAAGAAGGTCATGGGTAAATAAGTTAATATAAATCAAGAGACATCAATCATACAATATATTTCAATGAAGATGCGAAGAACATGGGTTGAAATTATCAAAATATTTTTTAATTCATATAAAATTAAGGAAGAATGAAGTTTCATTTACAATTTTTGAGTGGATTAAATAATTTAGAGTTATTGTATTTCATTAATCTATTTTAAGACATTTTATTTACTTTAGGTTAGATTTACATCTTGGTTAATTATGACTATAAAGTATGAATGTTATAACTTTTGAAATGACTTTAATAGTTTATCTTGAGGCTATATAAAGTCATTCTTGTATTTGTAAGTAGACTTAAAAAAAAGCATTTGTACTTTCTTTAGCTAATGACTAAGTTTCTTTGCAATTCTATGTAGTTTAGGTTGCAGGTACAATCATTTGAGCTTGACATGATCAATCTTGCTTGTGAAGTGATTCGGATCTCAAACAAGTGTTCTTGCGTTAAGATATTTGATCAACAAGAATCATTCAAGCTAAACATGATCGATCTTGCTTGTGGAGTGATTCGAATCTCAAACAATGTTTTTGCCTTGAGATATTCGATTAACAAGGTAATCTGAATCTTACTCCCCCTGTAGTGATTTCCACGTATCATAAGTGATGGACATTATCTCCATTAGTATCATATATTGTAGGTGAAACTAAAAGTAAAGCCAATTTTATGATTATGGATATGGATGGTTTTAGTACTCCTAAAAAGTGATATCAAAGGTGTATTCCTGACTTAGCCATGTACGTGTGCCTTTGATGACATAGCTATAGTGGCTCATGATTGAGCTAATTAGATAGGAATGTTTTCTTATAAAGGGAATTGACTAGGTTAAAAGTGATTACTTGAGAGCAAGCATAAATGAATGTGTAACGGTACAAGAAAAAAATATATACGCAGTCGCCAGAAAACGTGAGATTTTCGGCGAGACACCATAGATCTCGTGTTTTCAACCCATCCACGACCCCTACAAAGACCACTCTCCTTCAACCCTCCAACCAACCGAATGCCTCCTGCCATTTGAGAGTAACAAAGCATAGAGAGAAGGAAATCCGACGAAACCCTTTCTCGAAGCATGACACCGGCGAGACAGAGCGATTCGATCCAACGCCGTAGTGTACAGCGCACGACGCATAAGTGGTGACCGACGACTCGGAACACACCACGATAAGTCTAACGACGTCTTTCTATCATGATTTTCAANGCGCACGACGCATAAGTGGTGACCGACGACTCGGAACACACCATGGTAAGTCTAACGACGTCTTTCTATCATGATTTTCAATGTAGTCTCATCACCGATGAGGAAGAGTTTATTTTCGAATAAACGGTGTCGTCGTGCTTCTCTATTTTAGGTTACACGAATACCCCATTGCTTAGGGTGTGAAGTAGAAGTGGATGNGAATACCCCCATTGCTTAGGGTGTGAAGTAGAAGTGGATGGAGAGTTAAGGTTGCGGGCTCTCGAGGGGAGGGACGACGAGAAAACGAAGACGGAAGGCCTCGGGAAGAGAGAGAAAATGGAAGAAGCAAACTTTGACTGCATCAACCCACAGTCCAGTAAACACGCCGGCGACCCAACCATTCTTATAGTCCATTAAGTTCAGACCCAAACCACTGCCTAGCAGCCCATCGGCAGACTTGCGCGCCTGTGAGAGTGACCTGATCCGACTCCAAACCCGTGTGCTTTCCAGCACCTACACGTGCATGACGTGTCCTTCCATCGGCTTCAGCAGCTCGGCTCAGCTTCAGCTCAACACGGCTAAAAATTGGCTATCCGGCTCGGGTTGTTAAATCCAACATTGTTTCATAAGTTTTGGACTCTCTCGAAGCTAAACTTGACCTTATTAAAGGGATTTTAGGTCCGTATAAGCCTGTTTTCTTAGTTTTTTTTTTAACTAAATTGAGTTAGTAATTCTACTTTTACTGAGGCTATTGAGTTTGTATTTAAATAGGTGAAGCCTCGGCATATAAGTGAGAACGAATTCGAAGGGCAAATGCAAGCTAAATTGGAAGGTAAACTTTGGTAAAGGCCAACCATGTAAGTGACCCTATTTTCGGCTCGGTTAGAAAACTTGTCTTATGTAAGATGAGACGGCCTAGTGGCCCTTGTACATGTCATGTATGTTGATAGGATGTACTATGATGGCATAATATGTTATAATTATGTGATTTGCTATGATGTTATGATATGTTACGATGATATGATGTATTATAATGCTATGGTATGCTATGATGATGATTCATAATGATATCATGACATGAGATTTATGATGATGATATGACATAGTATGATGATATCTCATGTTAGATGATGTACATGTATGAGATGTCATGTTGCGTTATGATTGATCGCTTGTGGATGTATATGTTCAAATGATGTAAAATTCACAAGAATAAGCGCAAGTATACACTATCACAAGTAGCAAGTAATAAGTAAATTATCGATTTCACATAAAATCTATCTTTTTCATTAATTTTATCGCTGGGAATTAAGTGAGTTTTTTTGGTAACATTCAAATTGGTGTTCGTGATTTTAACCTAAATAAACGAAAATAACGTAGAGTGCCACTGCTGACAAAAAACAGAACATGATGAGGAAATCAACCATAATGAGGAAGGTTTGGCGAAGATAAATTAAATAGAGAAGTTGCTGAGTTTTGTGGTAGATTTTAGTTCCTTTGAATAGATTCTAAGCACACTTACGAGGGTCCTGCATGGTGATTATTTTCATAATCATTTTTAATTTCTATTAACAAGGCTCTAGGAGAAGAATTATTCCTAACCCTTTTATTTCTATTACCTTCAAGTCTCGTTGCAATGGAACTAGAGTTATTTAAGAGAATTTCATTGTTCCCTCTCTTCTCCCGAATAAGAGAACAAATATGTATGTAAAGTAGCTCATTTAACACACATGTAAATCATTAACAACAACTCTTTAATAAACTAAAATCATACCGTCAACATACTTAAATTATATAAAATCTCTCCCCTCCCCTCTAAAGTTTCTCGAGAGTAAACACAAATGAATGACTATCTTGAGGAAAGATTTGGTGGTCTTTGGTTCAGTAGAAAAATTACTATAGAGGGACAAAAGTCCAAGATTTGATTAGGAAACGAGAAAATCATGGGTATATAAGTTGGGAATAATATGTCCATAAATATAAAGCCAATTGAATGATCCAAAAAATAAAACTAGGAGAGATTTTATTTAAAGTGGACGATATGATGCCATTGTTGAGATATGTAGAGGGTACCAATTGATATTATAATCATGCTCCTAAATTAAATGTAATGATATAGCCATAGTGAGATGTGGTCGAGCTAATTAGATAGCGATTATGCTATGGTGAAAGGAAGATGACCTAGTTAAAAGTGACTATTTGAGGATAAACATTGAAAGATGACTATTTGAGGGGAAACTTGGTGATCCTTCATTGGAGGTGAAAATTGTTTGTGTGACCAAAATTCTACATTCAATGGGAAAGAGGAAGATCATTGTAAAATAAGTGGGGTGAAACAAAAAGTAAAGCTAGAAGGACTTATGCCTAGAAAAAAATAATATTGTATCATTGGAAAGGCATGTGAAAGGTTCAATATCTCTAACATATATCTTCGATAAAATGTTGAAGGTAATTTTTGGACCTTAAATGAAGTAAAGTAACATAGGATTAAGTAATAATACTAATATTTGTTTACTTACACAAAGATGAAGCCCTAAAAGAATATGATGTCATTGTTTAAAGAGACTACATTTGTTACCGTACGAAAAAAAGGAGGTTGAACGAATAAGAGATAGAATTGGTACACTTGGTCCAAGGGAAAAGGCGTATAGCGACTCTGACGGAAGGACTATTTGTTGTCACGAGAGACGGTCGACGTGTTTTATTTGTATCTCACATAATAATTCATTTTTTAAGTTACCTAGACCATTCTCATAACTATTTGCAAACACGGTACACTATTTATGATTACTTTTTCTTTTTAATTGGGTGTTCTTGTGATTGATTTTAAAGGGTAACGGTACAAAATTTGACTGTTATATGTTAAAATGTATGAGTTTGCGACATACCTGTTTTTGTTTATGTGCTTTAAAATTATATAAATATATAGTAACAAACTCTAGTTTGTCTAAAATTGTAGAAATTCGAGCTCTTACATCACGTTTGAAAATTCATTAAATTCACCGAGATAAGCATCTACCATCCTCGAAGTGATTACAAATTATTATTTAAGATTTTAATTTTATCTGTAGTGAGTAAGGTGAGATCATATTCTATTTAAATACAATTAAAGAGAATAGATAGAAACCTTTTAAGGTTATTAAGTTTATTATAAATAGATCATGTGAATTCATCTATAATTTCAAGGTTACGAAGAAAGTCTTGCAACACATCTTTTGTAGAGCTTCATAGGGTTAGGGTTATAAACTTCAAGTGATGGATAATCGAAACAACCTGCAAAGTGGCGAGCACAATTCTTTCCCATGACTTTGACTAAAACGCAACAATTTAAGTCCACTTTCTTCTTTCTAATATTGAAGTAATTATTATAGTGTTGCACTTGACATTTCGCACTCTTCATTAGATTCAAGCATGGTCTTAAATATGGAGCTCTACCTTCGTCTAGCCACCGGTCCCATATCGGTGAATTGTAGTCATCATCTGCTCTTGTAAGTCGAACAAACCCTTGCAAATTGACTGCTAACAAAAGGACAGCCACCAACTGTGCTAGTTTCTTTTGCTGTTGTTGAATTGAAAACTATTTACCTTACCATTGGTGTAATAAAAATAACTTACATGCATATTTATTAAAGGAGTTATTCATTTTGGGAGTCCGGTAAACAAGATTTAATTCAACCTGGTGAGAGATTAAAATTGAAATGACTTTTGTTACCTCCCTCTTATGTTTGCACTTTTTATAATGTTTTAGTATATAGGAGTGTTAAAAAGTTCCATCAGCCCAACTTAACTCTAATTCAAATACATGAAAGCTTTATCAGTTATGGTTCATCAAATTTACTTGGTACAGATATATAACATGCCTCTCTATCTATCCCATTTATTAAAAAAAGAAAAAAAGAAAATAAAAGCTAATTGTAAAAGTAGGGGACAATAATATAAGTGTAAGATTCTAATTTTAAAAAAATTGGAAATTGAAAATGAACAGAAAAAAGAAAATTATTAAAAAGAAATTGAAATTAGAATGGAAATCAAACAAAAAGTAAGAAGAAAAAGAAATTTAGAAATTTTGTTAATTAAAAAAGCGTTAAAAAAAATCGATAGCGACCCGATTGGACTACAGGTGATGAGAGGGAAGAAGATAAAGTCATACCGTAACTCCCCATATATTTATATGAGTTTATTAGAATGTGGGAGACTAGTTATTCTTTAATAGTAAACTTTCGAAATTGTTAGGGTACGTGTTTGTATTAGAATAGTTGGTTTATCTAGGGTCGTGTCTTAGGAGCATATGATATGGAGTGCCATCAGATTGCTATGCGGAGATTATTTAGAGGATCATAACTATCTTTGTGTAATAAACTTGTTCAAAAGGACATGGCTCTGCATAGTATCAAAATTTTGATAGGCAGAAAAGTTGCTCTATGTCATAATTGTACTTTTTTCTGTAGCAGACTAGCGATTATTGTTAGGATCGCACAACAACGCACACGCTCGATCTAGATGATCACAAAGAGAAGGATAGAGAGAATTGCAAGGAGAACTCTGGCTAAAAGGATTTTTTATTGATGACTTCAGGCATGTACAACAAGAGAGTACAGAGAATAGAAAAGTACATTTCAAAGCTTTACTAGACGGGATATATATATGGTTCAGTCTACTAAATATAGCTTTACCAGATTTAACCATCTACTATATATAGCTATGTACCATATATAGCTTTACCGGATATAGCTTCACCATATATGGCTTTACCAAATATAGCTTTACCGGATATAGCCATTGACCAAGCTATAAATACAGGGAGCAGACTCCATAACTCAACAATTATGTAGCGCTTGCTCTAACCGAGCAAATAAGTTAGCCGTGTCATAATTGAATTTCACGGACAATTCTTGTGTATGGTCGAGTCTCGAGCTACATTTTGAGAGAAAATTTCTTAGAAAACGTGGGCGTGGAAAATCATTTAAAACAAGTTGAAAGTATGTATTGTGAAAGTCAATTGCATTGAAAACATGTAAGCAAGAGAGATTACAATACTTGGTCGGGGGAGGTTTGATGACTACTTGGTCCACCTCTAGTACATTTTGATTTCGCCGAACAGTCATACAACATAAATAAATTTAAGAAAGTAATACAATATGAAAGCAAGTAAAGGGGTTTGGCGTGTCATGGACATGCACTATGGGCAACACGACAAAGATGAGCATGACCATAACATCCTCCCCCACCTAAATGGTTGATGTCCTTGTCAATTGTCTATGTTTAAAATTTCAATATGGGTCGTGGCGGAGTTAAGATCTTTGGCGCGTTACTAGCTAATTTTTTCTTTAGGGAGGTTTTTCCATTTGACCAGGAATTCTCAAACACTCGTCTACAGATTTTCCTGACTATTTCGGCTAGGATAGTTTCGACTTCTTTGGTTTCCTTCTGTTTGAGGTCAATTTTAGGTCTCGTGGTGATGTTGTGGCTGATATCATTCGGAATGGGGAGTTAAGGCTTCAGGTTGTTCACATTTATTACAAGGTGAATTTTCTTCCTTGTGGGCAGTACTATTTTGTAAGATGCATTCTCGACTTTGTAGAGGATTTCAAACGGTTCCTCATTTTTCTTGATGAGTCTATGGTTTTTTTCAGCTTCGAAATTGGATTTGTTCAAACTTGAGTTTAATGAGTATTTAATCTCCCGCTCGAAACTTGAGGGAACGACACTTTTTATTTGCCTACTTTTTCATATGTTTAGAAGCTCTCTAAATAAACTTGGGTTATGTCTGTTGTTTGCTTCCATTCCTTCGTGAAGTTTTGGGCTTGCGAGTTCTTTCCTACATACGGTTGGTCAATAATGCGGAACAAGGATGGTCGTCATCCACTTACAATCTCAAAAGGATTCTTACCTATAGAGGAGCTTGTCTGGTAGTTGAAGCTGAATTGGGCAACATCAAGTAACTGTGCCCAATTTTTCTATTAGTAGTTGACAAAGTGTCGCAAGTACTCTTCTAGCAAGCAGTTGAATCTCTCGATTTGTTCATCTGCCTTGGATGGTAGCTTGATAAGATGTTTAGGGTTTTCACCAAGAATCCAAACAACTTTGTCCAAAAGATTCCTATAAATCGACAGTATCTGACACCAACAATACTCGTTTAAATGGCCCATAACTTTACCACGTGTCTGAAGAATAACTGGGTTGTCAGTTCGGCCAAGCATTGCTTGGGCGTGGGTACAAATGTGGCATACTTCAAAAATCGGTCAAAGATAACCAAGATTGCTTCATGTTCTCCTACATTGTGAAGGTGTGATGAAATAAAGTGCACACTTTTTCAAGGCCTCGTTTGTGCCGACAAGAGTTCGAGGAGTCACGAGACTTTGGTTTTCTCTACGTTATCTTGTTGGAAAGTAAGGCACTTCTTTGTGTATTGCATGATTTCATCTCACATGTTCGGCCAAAAGTATCCCTATAGCAAAGTGGACAGTATCGTAACATTGTGGAGATATGTACACGATCATTGTCCAAGCCAATTGGTATTACAATCATGCTCCTAATTTAACCATAATGATGTAGCCACAGTGAGATGTGATTAAGCTAATTAGATAGTGATTATGCTCTAGTAAAAAGTAGTTTACCTAGTTAAAAGTGACAACTCGAGGGTAAATATTGAAAGATGACTATTAGAGAGGAGACTTTGTGATCCTTCATTCGAGGTGAGAATTGTTGGGTGTGACCAAAGTTCTATGTTGGATAAGAAAGGGGATGATTNGTGATCCTTCATTCGAGGTGAGAATTGTTGGGTGTGACCAAAGCTCTATGTTGGATAAGAAAGGAGATGATCNTAGTTTACCTAGTTAAAAGTGACAACTCGAGGGTAAATATTGAAAGATGACTATTAGAGAGGAGACTTTGTGATCCTTCATTCGAGGTGAGAATTGTTGGGTGTGACCAAAGTTCTATGTTGGATAAGAAAGGGGATGATTATAGTAAAATAAGTAGTAGACATTATATCCAATACTACGAGACATTTTCCGTGAATGAAATCAAAAGTAAAGTTATAAGAGCTTATGTCCAAAACAAACAATATTATACCATTGTACCATTGTGAAGACATGTGAAAGGTTAGTTGTCTTTTAACATTTATCTTAAAAAAAATAAAAAAATAAAAGTTTGAATGTTATTTTTAGACTTTAAATGGAGTAAACTAATTTAGGATTAAGTAATAATATTAATCATTGTTTACTTACGGGAAGATGAAGTCCTTAACGAATATGATGTCATTATTTAAAGAGACTACATTTGTGACCGTATGAAAACAGAAGATGGAAAGAATAAGAGATAAAATTGGTATACTTTATTGGTTATTTTCAATACTTACTCTTAAAAACTAAGGGAAAAGGCCGGTAGAGACTATGATAGAAGGGACTATTTGTTGTCACGAGATTCTGTTGGCATGTTTTATTTGTATTTCACATCCGTCTAATAATTCATTCTTAAGTTACCTAAACCTTTCTAATAACTATCTGGAAACTCGGTACACTATTTATGATTTTTTTTTTTGTTAATTTGGTGTTGATTTTAAAGGGTACCGGTACAAAGTTTGATTGTCATATGTAAAAATATATGAATTTGCGACATTAATGTTTTTATTCTTCTGTTTTAAATGATTTAAATATATACCGTAATGAACTCGAGTCGTCTAGAATTGTAGAAATTCGAGCGTTAAATCATGTTTGAAAATTCAATAAATTCACAAAGATAAGCATCTACAATTCTCAAGTGATTAAAAGTCATTATTTAAGATTTTAATTTTATCCAAAGTAAGATTGAGATCATATTCTATCTAATACAATTAAAGATCATGTGAGTGACCCTACTCTCGGCTCGGTTGGAAGACTTGTCTTATGTATGATGACACGTGCCTAGTGGCCCTTGCACGTGCCATGTATGTGTTGATAGGATGTACTATGATGACGTAGTATGTTATAATTACATGATTTGTTATGATATTATGATATTTTATGATGATGCATTATGTTAGGATGATGTGATGTATTATGATGCTATGATATGTTATGATGATGATGCATAATGATATGGTAACATGAGATGTATGATGATGATAAAACATAGTATGATGATATTTCATGTTACGATGATGTGCATGTATGAGATGCCATATTGCATTATGGTAATGAAGAGTTTTCTAATACACAACCCCTAAACGATGTTATGAATGATGTATGTATGAAAACTTATGCATGCATGTTACCTAGGGTAATATGTGAAGAATGTGTGGGGTTGTGTCACATTTATTATGTTGGTTTCATAATCATGCAACCTACAGGATGTGGAAGAGGACGTCAAGGAAGGGGACAACCCCCTATTAGAGGACAAGGTAGAGGTAGAGAGAGCCCTAGCTCGTAAAGGCTCCATGACTCGAACAAACGCAGTTGTGCCACCTCCAGCAGCACCGACGGTTGGAATAGACCCCATGAAGAACGTGATGTGGAAATCATTCCAGACCAAGATGTAAACAATGGTGGCCACTTAGCAAGCCAAAAACTCGCAATCTACATGGGAAGTGAGATATTTAAGAAATTTCAAGCGGTATGATTTGGGTACNAACAATGGTGGCCACTTAGCAAGCCAAAAACTCGCAATCTACACGAGAAGTGAGATATTTAAGAAATTTCAAGCGGTATGATTTGGGTACCTTAAATTCCAAAGTTAACCAAACTACAGTCCAACCATTGAGAGTAAAAGTAAGATTTACCCTTCCCTCAAACTCACCGTGACATACCTTTGTTTCATGTACAAAAATATTTGTTTTCTTTGTTTCCATCAACGAAGTTTACACCATAAATAATGGATTCAAAATGGAACATTTAATGTTGCACATCCTTTTGAAGCACCCTCTAGCCAACCACAAATATTTTGTCTTTCTTTTTCATTTATGAGAATTTCTCTCTCCAACAAACAGATGAATATGATTGGGTAAGAAAGCCACATATTTGCTAGGCAAGAAAAAGATTATAGTATATAAGTGCTGAATACTATCTAACATGGTGAAACTAAAAGTCAATCCAATCATATTATAGGGATAGGGATGGTTTTAGTATCCTTAAAAAGTGGGATCAAAGTTGTGCCACTAACTCATCCATCCCACTATACCTTGGTGACATAGCTATATACCTTGGTGACAGCTATAGTGACGGAAAGGGAATTGACTCATTAAAAGTGATTACTCTATAGTAAACACAACTGAATGACTATTTTGATGATAGATTTGGTGGTCTTTCGTTCAATAGAAAAACTACTAGACAGTGACAAAAGTCCATAGAGAGCGACAAAAGTGCATCATTTGATTAGTAAACGAGAAAAACATGGGTATATAAGTTGGGAATAATATGTCCATAAATATGAGGTCATTTGGATTATTCAAAAAATAAAATTAGGAGAGCTTATAGCTAAAATGGACATATCATACCATTATTGAGATATGTAGAGGGTTATTGTCCCTACCAATTAGTATTATAATCATGCTCCTAAATTAACTGTAATGATTTAGCCATAGTGAGATGTGGTGAAGCTAATCAGATAGCGACTATGCAATGGTGAAAGGATGATGCCCTAATTAAATGTGACTATTTGAGGGTAAACATTGAAAGATGTCTATTTGAGAGGAAGCTTGGTGGTCCTTCATTCAAGGTGAGAATTGTTGGTGGGTGAGGGAGCTTCTACATCGGATAAGAGAGGATGATGGTAGTAATATAAGTGGGTGAAACAAAAAGTTATAAGAATTTATGCCCAAAATAATAATAATATCGTATCATTGTGGAGGCATGTGAAAAATTTGTTGTCTCTAACATATATCTTCAATAAAATGTTGAATATTATTTTTGGCCCTTAAATAAAGTAATATATAGTAGGATTAAGAAATAATATGAATTATTGTTTACTTGCATGAGACTGTGATGGTAGGGGTTGTTTGTTGTTGTCATGAGAGAATGTCTGACAGGTTTGTATTTCATGAAGTTATCTTTGACCTTTCTAATATCTATTTGTAAATTCATTATTCGTGAACTTTTCTTTGTTTGTCTTTTGATTTTAAAGGGTACCCGTATAAAGGTTGATTGTTATATATGCAAATGTATGAATTTGTGATATATATGTTTTTGTTCTTGTGCTTTAAAATGACACAAACATATATATAGTAACGAACTCGAATCAGTTTAGGGCTGTAGATGTAACAGCCCAAGCCTATCGCTAGCAGATATTGTCTTTTTTGGGCTTTCTTTTTCGGGCTCCCCCTCAACATTTTTAAAATCCATAGGCTAGAGAGAGGTTTTCACACCCTTATAAACAATGTTACATTTTCCTCACCAACCGATGTAAAATCTCATGGTAGAAATTCGAGCGGTTTTATCATATTTGAAAATTCATTAAATTTACCAATATAAGCATCTAAAATGGTTAAACGTTGTTATTTAAGTTTATAATTTTATCCATAAGATTCAGATCATATTCTATTTATACAATTAAAAACAAGAGATTAAATTGAAAAGTTAAAAAAGATAGAAACCTTTTAAGGTTATCAAGTTTATTATTAATAGATCAAATAATTAATCAATAATTTCAAGATTACAGTGGCATAGGTGGCATAGGTGGCATAGGTGGCATAGGTGGCATAGGTGGCATAGACGGCATAGACGAAGAAAGCCTTGCAATACATCTTTTGTAGAGTTTCATAGGGTTAGGCTTATAAGCTTCAAAAATTGGATAATTGAACCAACCTGCAAAGTTAAGAGTACACTTCTTTCCCATGACTTTGACGAAAACGCAACAATTCAAGTCTAATTCCTCCTTACTAAGATTGAAGTCATTATTATAGAGTTGCACTTGACATTTCACACTCTTTATTAGATTCAAGCACGGTCTTAAATAGTAACTCAAATTTATTGTTAGTTGTAAATGAATTGAAGGAGTAATTCTAATGAAAATTCATGAGTAAAATATATCCTCATGGAGAGCTTAAATTGTGAATATTTATGAGGACTTTCATTCTTGAGAGTTTGTGAGCCAATATTAGAAAATAAATGTAGTAAACATGGATTGAATTTAGTAGAGTTTTAAACAATAACTTTGAGATTTTATGGAATTTTCTTTAGTTAAATTTTTAATGTATAGTCAATGATTTTAGATGATCCTTGCTTCATTAGATTGGTCTCAATTAGTTTTATACGTTTAGTTAAGGAATCATAAATAATCGTAGATGAGAACATACTCTTGATTTTGACGACAAAAACGGAAAGGGAGAAGCTTTCATTCCATCTTTCAGAATTTCTCTCCAACAAACACAAGTGATGATATAAGATCTTCTACTTTGTATGAACATTGTTGGAGTGTAATCAAACCGCACATTTTTTAGGACAAAAGAAGATCATGGGTAAATAAGTGATGAACATTATCTCCATTAATATGAGATAGTTTGGGTGAAACTAAAAGTAAAGCCAACTATCTGATTATGGATATGGATGGTTTTAGTGCCCCTAAAAAGTGATATCAAAGGCATGTTTCTGACTTAGCCAGGTAGGTGTGCTTTGATGACATAGTTATAGTGACTCATGGTTGAACTAATTAGATAGAATTGACTTGGTTAAAAGTGATTACTCGAGAGCAAGCATAAATGAATGTGTAATGGTACAAAATATATATATATATATACTTAATAGCCAGAAAACGCGAGAATTCAGTGAGGCACCAGAGATCTCTTATTTTCAACCAACCCACAACCCCTGCAAAGACCACCCTACCTCATCCCTCCAACCAATCGAACGCCTCCTGCTATTTGAGTGTAACAAAGCATAGAGAGAAGGAACTTTGACTAAACCCTTTCTCGGAGCACGACACCGGTAAGCCGTAATGGACAACAACACACACTGCATAAGTGGCGGCCAGCGACTCGGAAAACACCACGGGAAGCCTAACGACGTCTTTCTATAAGGATTTTTAACGTAGTCACTGTGAAAGAATACTCATGAATTTGTGAAAGAGATGTCACACACACTATCTTTTGTTTGAGAGTAGTGGAGAGATAAAGAACACTGAATTTATAAAAATAAAATAAAAAAAACATTCTTGTGTTGCTTCTCTTGTAACGACCTTAAATTTCCACATACTCAGAGTCGCTACTAACGCCTCATGCTCATCTATAATGCGGAAATATAACTCTTACATGAACATAATTGATAACGTAAACTTCAAAAAAAACGTTTAAAACAACTTCTTCTCTGGAAAACACAGCCATGGTCTTACGTGTTTAAATATGAAATACTGAAATTTAGAGAAAACAAAAACAAATACAAAATAATTTAAAACAATGAAATGCAAAA
>NC_036649.1:3553996-3567005 GCF_002806865.2 Cucurbita pepo subsp. pepo | reverse complement strand
TTTTTTTTTTTTTTTCTCGTTTTCTCGTTTTCTCATTTTCCTCTTTTATTTATTTATTTATTATATATATTATTATTATTTTTTCTTTCTTTCCCGGGTCGTTACATTCTCTGAGCTTCTTTTTTTCTGTTGTGACTTTAGAATAGAAAACAACGTATTTATTCTAATTATAGCTATGAGAATGCCACCAATAAACAGCCATTATTCCTATACACCGAATGCCACCAATAAACAGCCATTATTCCTATACACCCTCCCGACCTTTTCTTTCGCCACTAACTTTTCAATTTAAAATCTACTAACAAATTAACTAAGAATGACATTTAATGTTTATTCAACAAAACTCCCCCATAAACTTAAATGCTCCTGCCATCTATCATGCCAATCATCTTCTTGTATTTGTCAAAAAGTACTTTCGATAGCGGTTTTGTAAAGATGTCCGCAACTTGATCCTGACTTGCCACATGCAGCAATTCCACACTTCCTTCCTTCACATGATCTCGGATAAAGTGAAAACGAACGTCAATGTGTTTGCTTCTTTCATGGTTCACTGGGTTATTTTCCAATTCAATTGCAGATTTGCTGTCAACTTGAATCACGGTTGCACCTCGTTGCTTTAGCTCCATTTTGCTCAACAAATTTCGAAGCCATATCGCGTGACATACACACCAAGATGCTGCCACATACTCAGCTTCACACGTCAAGAGTGTCACGATTAGTTGTTTCTTTGAAAGCCAAGTAAATGCTGTGTTGCCCATAGAGGATACATAACTCGATGTACTTTTCCGATCGTCTATGTCTTCGCACCAATCACTATCAGAGTAACCAACTAACTTGTAATCTTCTGTTTTTGAGTAGAATAACCCAAGTGGCACTGTTCCTTGGATGTACCGTAGGACTCACTTCAACGCCTTCCAATGTGAATAAATTGGCTCCTCCATGAACCGGCTTATAATACCGACACTTAATGAAAGATTTGGCCTTGTGCATGTAAGATAACGAAGGCTTCCTACCAGACTCCAGTACGTATTTGCATCTATTCGTTCTCCTTCATCGTACTTTGAGAGTTTTGCGCCTGGTTCCATTGGTATTGATATCGAGTTGCAATTTTTCATCTTGTACTTCTTCAAAATCTCCTTTGCATATGTCTCCTGTGATATAAAAATACCCGTCTCTCCTTGTTTAACCTCCAAACCAAGAAAAAACTTCAACAAGCCCAAACTTGTCATCTCAAATTCTCGTGTCATTGTGCTTTTAAACTATTCTATCATTTCATCATTGTTACCTGAAAAGATGAGGTCATCAACATAAAGAGCAATAAGTATCACATTACTTCCACTTTTCTTTGTGTAAAGTGCATGCTCGTGGGGACATTGCTTGTACCCATTGTCCTTGAAGTATGTATCGATACGAGAATTCCATGCTCGCGGAGCTTGCTTCAACCCGTAAAGCGCCTTCTTCAATTTTAGTACCTTCTTCTCTTCTCCAATTTTCATGTACCCGGGTGGTTGTTCGAGGTAGACTTCTTCTTCAAGCACACCATTCAAGAATGCTGACTTCACATCCATTTAAAATATTGGTCATTTGAATGAGCCTCTTGGGAAATGAGCAATCATATTGTCCCCATTCTTGCAACGGGAGCAAACGCTTCGTCATAGTCGATTCCCACCTTTTGCTTGTATCCCTTCGCAACAAGTCACGCCTTGTAACGCTTTATGTTGCCTTGAGCATTCATCTTTTTCTTCAACACCCACTCCACACCAATGGGCTGACTTCCTTCCGATAATTCTGTTAACTCCCATGTATTGTTATGATGAATCACTTTAATCTCCTCATCNTTTATTTATTTATTTATTATATATATTATTATTATTTTTTCTTTCTTTCCCGGGTCGTTACATTCTCTGAGCTTCTTTTTTTCTGTTGTGACTTTAGAATAGAAAACAACGTATTTATTCTAATTATAGCTATGAGAATGCCACCAATAAACAGCCATTATTCCTATACACCGAATGCCACCAATAAACAGCCATTATTCCTATACACNTTCGCTTGCTTCATTTACTCGCACATCATGACTCACCATCACCGTCTTGCTTATCGGGTCAAGTAGCTTGTACCCTTTTATCTTCTCATGGTACCCAATAAAAATATACCTTTTGCTTTTCTCTTCGAGCTTCGTTCTTTGTTGATCTGGTACGTGAGCATAAGTCACACTACCGAACACTTTATTATGCGAAACTGTAGGCTTTTGTCCGCTTCAGGCCTCTTGTGGTGTTTAATCATCTAACTTTGCATGTGGACATCGATTCTGCACATAGATAGCGCATTGCACGACTTCTGCCCAAAATTTCTTTGGCATCCTTTTGCTCTTGAGCATTGACCAAACCATGTCGAGAATGATCTGGTTTTTTCTCGGCTACACCATTTTGTTGAAGGGTGTACGATGCGGTTAGAAATCGCCCTATACCTTGCTCCTCGCAATACTCCATGAAAGTCGTTGAAGTATACTCGCCACCTTTATCAGATCGTACAACTTTGATGTGTCTGCCAGTTGTCTTCTCCACCATCACTTTGAACTTTTTGAAGACCTCGAATGCCTCGAATTTTTCATATATTTGTATGAATCAACTCGAGAGGTTGTTTAGCCCAAAATTCAGTCTTCTTTTGAATTGAGGTTCTCGCATGCTTGCTGAGCACACATTCTTCACAAAACTTTCCTTCGTAGTCCATGTTGGGTAGCCCGTGCACCATATTCTTCTTTGCTAACTCTTTCAAGCCGCCATGATGTAAGTGACCAAAGCGGAGATGCCACAGTGATGCCTTGTCTTCTATGTTGACTCGCAAACAATTTTCTCGTATGCTTCTTAAATTCAGTTTGTACATCTGATTTCTTCATATCTCGACTCGAGCAACCAAACATCCTTGCTTGTCCTTCAGGTGAAGCAGGTGGTCTTTTAAGAATATCGAGTAACCTTTCTCTATGAGTTGCCCCTGTTAGTTTGTTTAATCTTGTATTACAGTTTTAGTATTTGTGGATAATAGCAAGGGAAGTTATTAGCAGTTGTTGCTAGGAAGTTAGTGTAGGTTATTAGCAGTTATTTAGTTTTTTTTCTGTCTACATATGTAGAGTGCAGCAAGTTGAAGAAAATAATGAAGTTGGTTTTGCTTATTTTTTCTGAGTGTTGTCTCTTTCTTGTATGAGTGTGTCTGACATTTGGTATCAGAGCTTGGTTACATGCCAAAGATCATGCCGAGAAATAATAACAACACTGGAGAGAGAGGAGAGTCATTGAAGTCTGCAACAAAGGAAGGTCTAGTAACACTCCAATACCCGACGTTATCGAGAACCAACTACTCGGCATGGGCTATGAAGATGAAGGTCTATTTGCGTGCTCAAGGGGTGTGGGACGCAATCGAATCAACTGAGTCTCTGGATAGTCTTGATGAAAGGAAGGATCAAATGGCCTTAGCAGCTATCTATCAAGCAATCCGTGAGGAGATGTTGGTTAGTAGAGAAAGAGATAGCAAAAGAAGCATGGCAGACGTTAAAAACTATTCATGTCGGTGTTGAACGTGTAAAGGAGGCAAAGATCCAAACTCTGAAGATTGAGTTTGAAATTATGAGTATGAAGGAGTCCGAGACTATTGATGATTATGCAGCAAGGTTGACAGAAGTTGTTAATAAAATACGTACTTTTGGAGACAAGTTTGAAGAGGCATACTTGGTGAAAAACTTTCTCCGCTCAGTACCTCCTAAGTTTCTTCATATCGCATTGGCAATAGAGCAATTTGTCGATTTAAAGGTGATGACCATGGAGGAAGTCATCGGCCGTCTTAAAGCATACGAGGAACGGATCGGTGGAAACAAAGAGAATGCTGAGCATGTCTTATTGACTCAAGGAGAATGGAAAGAGAAAAAACGTAGTGACAATGGAGGCCATAGCCGATGGCGAGGTCGTAGTGGTCGCTGGAGAGGGAGAGGTCATGGACGTGAAAAGGACTCGTTTCATCAAGAGAAGAAGGCTGACAAGAGCAAGGTAAGGTGCTACAATTGTCAAGTNAGAGAAAAAACGTAGTGACAATGGAGGCCATAGCCGATGGCGAGGTCGTAGTGGTCGCTGGAGAGGGAGAGGTCATGGACGTGAAAAGGACTCGTTTCATCAAGAGAAGAAGGCTGACAAGAGCAAGGTAAGATGCTACAATTGTCAAGTCCTAGGTCACTATGCCTCAAAATGTCGGAAGGTGAAGTGTTATAATTTGTCAAAAGATTGGCCATTATGCATTCGACTGTAGATCGAAGAAAAGAGAGGATCATTATGCATCCCACTGTAGATCGAAGAAAAAGGAGAATCAGGCGCACTTAACTGAGACGTAAAGTGATGAGGATGAGTCAGCCTTACTTACGGCACAAGTTTGTGAAGTTCAAACTCTTGGTTCACCAGAGTTGACGGAAATGGCTCTTTATGAAGAGAAGGTTTTCCCGCAAGAAATTGAGAAGAAAAACAACATTTGGTTCCTAGATACGGGAGCCAACAATCACATGACTGGTTGTCGAAGTTGGTTCTCGGAATTGAACGAGTCAGTGACCGATACGGTGAAGTTCGAAGATGGATCACTTGTAGAGATAAAAGAACGTGGAGATGTGATGCTGCAATGTGAAAATGGAGATCGCTGTATTCTTTCTGATGTATATTTCATTCCTAAACTTAAAAGTAACATTATAAGTTTAGGACAATTGGATGAACAGGGCTGTAAAGTTGAGATCGAACATGGTTTACTTGTCATTTTCACAAAGGCAAAGGAGTTCTTGGCAAAAGTGAAGCGGTCAAGAAATAGGCTATATACAATTAGCCTAAAAACAACGAAACCAACATGTCTACTTGGTAAGTTGTCTAAAGATTCTTGGTTGTGGCATGCTAGATATGGGCATTTGAATTTTGAGGCTTTAAGAAACCTGTCTACGAAACTGATGGTGAAAGGAACCACATGTTGAAAGGATCAAACAAGTTTGTGATAGTTGTGTAATCACTAAACAACGAAGAACACCATTCCCACAACAAGCGAATTTTCGAGCCGTTAGTGTTCTACAATTGGTGCATGGCGATTTGTGTGGTCCAATTACTCCAACAACTTATGGAGGTAATAAATCTTTTTTCCTGTTGGTAGATGATATTAGTAGATATATGTGGATTGAATTGCTAAAAAATAAATCTGATGCATTCTTGGGATTCAAACGTGTAAAAAATAAAATTGAAACTGAATCCGGAAAGAAATTACAAGCGCTTAGAACTGATAGAGGTGGAGAATTTACAAGTATTGAGTTCAAAGAATATTGTGAGAGTAGTGGGATTAAAAGATATTTAACAGCACCCTATTCTCCGCAACAAAATGGTGTGGTTGAACGACGAAACCAAACTGTTGTTGCAATGGTGCGAAGCATGTTGAAGTGCAAAAATTTGCCGATGTATTTCTGGACAAAAGCGCTGAAGACAGCTATCTACATTCTTAATAGATCCCCAACGAAGAGTGTAATTGAAGTAACTCCTTATGAGAAATGGAGAGGAAGAAAGCCTAATGTAGAGCACTTTAGAGTGTTCGGAAGCCTGGCGTATGCAAGAAATACAACACCAAATTTAATCAAATTACAAGACCGAAGTGTGCCAATGATTTTCGTGGGATATGAAGCAGGTTCAAAAGCTTATCGTTTGTATGATCCTAAAGCGAAAAGACTTCATATCAGCCGAGACGACAAGTTTCTAGAAGAAGAAGAATGTAAATGGGATGTGCAACAATTGGAAGAAAATAAGAAGGAAGGTGGTAAATTCGCTGTTCATTATGATCCACAAGTCTATGTGAATGACGAGGACATTTTAGAAGAGTGGGGAGAATCATCAGGGACTCTATTGGGAGACGATTCATCACCAGCAAATGATTTATCACCAAGAGACAATTCATCACCAAGAGACGATTCATACATCTCATCAAGTCCAAGAAAATTTCGACAGTTAAGAGAAATTTACTCTGATTCTATTGAGTTGGATGAAGAAGCTGGGATGTATTTTCTTTCACTTGAAAAAATGGCACGTGGGAGTTCGCAAAACTACCAAATGGACATCAAACAATCAGGTTGAAATGGGTATATAAGTTGAAGAGAAATCCAGATGGGGAGATCGTGAGATATAAAGCCCGGTTAGTCGCAAAGGGTTTTGTCCAGAAATATGGAGTGGACTTTGATGAGGTATTTGCACCTGTTGCAAGGCTTGAAACAGTGCGAGTCTTGATTACTATAGCAGTAGGAGAGTTGGGAGATTCATCATATGGATGTCAAGTCAGCATTTCTTAATGGTGAGTTGAAGGAAGAGGTTTATGTAGAACAACTAGAAGGATTTGCTGTGGTAGGTCGAGAAGGGAATGTTTTACGACTCAGAAAAATATTGTATGGCTTACGTCAAGCACCTCGTGCCTGGAATGCAAAACTGGATAATTGCTTAAAGTCTCTTGGATTTCAAAAGTGTCCTTTAGAGCATGCTATGTATACACGTTGGAAGGAAAATAAAATTCAGATAGTTGGAGTTTATGTTGATGATTTAATTATTGTCGGGTCAAACAAGGATGATATTTTAACCTTCAAGCAACAAATGAAGAAGTTGTTTGAAATGAGTGACTTAGGATTGCTGTCTTATTATTTGGGAATAGAAGTTAAACAAGATGTTGATGGAATCAGGATTTCTCAGTCGAGTTATGCGGCAAAGCTTTTGGCAAAACTTGGAATGATGGATTGTAATCCGTGTCATGTTCCTATGGAGCCGAAAACAAAACTAAGCAAAGTGAGTAATTGTACATCTGTTGATTCCACTCTTTATAAGAGTATTATCAAAAGTCTTCGTTATTTAGTGAACACACAACCTGACTTATCATATTCCGTTGGAGTTATGAGTCGTTATATGGAAGCTCTAACTATGGTTCATATGGCAGCTGTAAAGCAGATACTCAGGTACGTGAAAGAAACTATTGATATTGGATGTCATTATGTGAAGGCAAAGCAAATAGAAAATCGCTTATTCGGATATAGGTGATAGTGATCTTGCTGGAGATCTAGATGATCGAAAGAGCACTACGGGGACATTGTTTTTCTTATATGGCAATCCAATTACATGGACTTCAAAGAAACAAAAAATGGTGACACTTTCGTCCTGTGAAGCAGAGTATATTGCGGCAACGTCAGCTGCTTGTCAAGGAATATGGTTAGGACGTTTACTGAAGGAATTGCATGGGAAGGAAGTAAATCCAGTTCATTTAAATATCGATAACAAGTCTGCTATAGCATTAGTGAAAATCCAGTTCATCATGATCGCAGCAACCATATAGACATGAGGTTCCATTTCATTCGTGAATGTGTGCAAAAAGGAGAGATTGAAGTGGATCATGTAAAAAATGAGGATCAATTGGCTTATATACTTACGAAGCCATTAGGACGACAAAAATTTGTGGAGCTTCGAGAAAGAATTGGTTTGAAGAATGTAAGAATGTGAAGATCGAAATAAAAGATTAAGGGGATGATTTGTTAGTTTGTTTAATCTTGTATTACAGTTTTAGTATTTATGGATAATAGCAAGGGAAGTTATTAGCTGAGAAGTTAACGTAGGTTATTACTAGTTATTTAGTTTTTTTTTTCTGTCTACATATGTACACTGCAGCAAATTGAAGAAAATAATGAAGTTGGTTTTGCTTATTTTTTCTGAGTGTTGTCTCTTTCTTGTATGAGTGTGTCTGACAGCCCCATACTCAATATGTTGGTTTTGAGGTCTGGTACATAATAAACATCTTGGATTGACCCCATTAAACCATCATTTTGCGAGAAATGTATCGTATCTCGGTCTTTGACCTCCACCTTTGACGCATCTCCAAATGACACATGACCATTTTCAATATTTTGCATCTCTTTTAATAGGTACTCGTGACCACACATATGGTTGTTTGCCCCTGAGTCGAGGTACCATAGAGTGTCGTTGTTGCTGTTGTCTTCATTTTGAGCCATCAAGAGAATACCTTCGTTTGTTGCGTCATCCAAGGCTAGGTTGATTGTTTCTTCACCTTTTTATCGGCTCGACAATCTTTTGCAAAATGCCCCATTCTACCACAATTGTAACATTTGTCGGAGTTACAATCATTCACATAGTGACCATATTTGTGACATTTGTAGCACTGAATGTTGGAATAGATTGATCAGTCGCCTCTTCCTTGACTGTGTCCTCTTCCACGCCAATTTGCTTGGCTCGACTGTCCCTTCTCCTTATAGTATCCTTCATGACTACTGCCTTAACCACCATGACCATTTTCACTACTTTCACGACCTCGACCTCTACCTTGAAAATTTTGAGATTAGAGTGTCTTTTCATCTTTGATTGATGCCTTGANTTTTTCTATTTTTAGGTATTAGTTGATAGTTTGTATCCTATATAAACGTGGTAAACCTGAATGAAGATCATACTTTCGATCCCAATTCTATTTCTATTTCTCATTCTTAACATTAATAATCTCAAAATCTTCTCCACAACTCGCGTCTCGGGTAACATTTCTCTATTTTGGTTGAGTTGGTTTACCACGGTCTGTACACGGGTGATGTAGTCAGATACACTTTCTGACTCCTTCATCTTCATACTCTCCAACTCGCCAAGAAGAGTTTGGAGACGCACTTGCTTGACTCGGTCAGTTCCTTTGAACACTTTTCCTAAAGTGTCCCACGCTTCTTTTGAATTAGTTGCATTGGAAATCTTCTAAAAGCCTGACTTGTCAACGGCTCGGAACAACATGTATAGCCTTATCCTTTAATCGCACCTCTTTTAACGCTTTGTTTTGTGCCGCCGTATAACCCATGGTGTCTTTTGGTTCTTCGAAACCTTCTTCGACCACCTCCCATGCATCTTGAGAGTCGAGAAGAGCTTTCATTTGAATGCTCCAATTCTCGTAGTTTTTCTTCGTTAATCGCAGTAGCGCCATTTGACCCGTCACATACGCCATTGGCTCTGATACCAATTTGTGAAAGAATACTTACGAACTTGTGAAAGAGATGTCATGCACACTATCTTTTATTTGAGAGTGGAGAGATAAAGAAAGTTTATAAAAAAAACAAAACCTTCTTCTTTTACTTCTCTGTATTTTCTTTTTTCTATGCTCTTTTCTTTTTCTCAGCTATCTGACTTTACAATAGAAAACAACGTATTTATAAGCTTTTCTAAATCTAAGTATAACTATGAGAATGCCACCCATAAACAGCCATTATTCTTGTACAGGCTGTTGGCCTTTTCTTTCACCACTAACTTTTCAATTTAAAATCTACTAACAAATTAACTAAAAATGACATTTAATATTTTTTTCAACAGTCAAATCATGTATTTGGAGTTTATTTTTTAATAAATGGTGACGTCGTGCTTCTCTATTTTAGGTTACACGAATGCCCCCATTGCTTCGAATGTGAAGGAGAAGTTGATAGAGACTTAAGGTTGTGGGATCTTAAGTGGAGGGATTGTTGAAGGGACACTAGTAGATACATTTCTAAAGATAGAAAAAGTAGTAATTTGTTTAACAAATTTAGTTACTACGGAGAAGGAGGGGGTGAAAGCAATTTCATCCACAGAAATCCCAACCAACTCCGAGAAGCAATGAAATTCCGTCCTATAAAATGACCTCCCTTTCCAATCATTCAAATCACTCCTCCTCTCAATTTAACTTCAATTTTTGTTGTCACCAACAACTGGTATCAGAGCGATCTTGCAGCAGCAAGAATGGCAACAGAAAAATAAGTTGAGAGCTATGTTCAGCTCGCCATCCCAAGGTTCGATGGTCACTATGATCATTGGGCAATGTTGATGGAAAATTTTCTCAGATCAAAGGAGTTTTTTGATATGGTGGAGACGAGTTATGAAGAGACAAATGAAGGCGAGGTACTCTCAGCTAGTCAACAGCAACTGTTGGCAGCATCGAAGTTGAAGGACCTGAAGGTGAAGAACTATTTATTCCAGTCCATTGATAGGACTATCTTGGAAACAATGCTTCAGAAGAAGACATCCAAGGAAATTTAGGATTCTATTAGGAGGAAGTATCAAGGCTCAACGAGAGTAAAGCGTGCTCAACTTCAAGCAGTTAGAAGAGACTTTGAAATTCTTCAAATGCAAAAGGAAGAAACGGTAAATGATTATATTGGCAAGGTTATGAGTCTTGCAAGTAAAATGAGGATGCATGGTGATTCAATCACGGATGTTGCGGTCGCAGAAAAGATTTTGCGATCACTAACTCCAAAGTATGATGACATTGTATGTTCTATCGAAGAAGCAAACAATGTCGAAGAGATGTAAATAAATGAACTCCAAAGCTCCCTGTTAGTACATGAACAGAGACTCAATCGTACAAATGCAATAGAGGAGATGACAGCCTTAAAGATATCCACACCAAGTGAAACTTCAAGCCCTAGAGGTAGAGGGCAAAGAAGAGGCAGAGGTCATGGGAGAGGCAGTCGAGAAAGAAGTGGAGATGTTGGCAGGTCAGCAGATCTAGTCAGAAACGATTATGACAACAAAGGCAAGAGATACTTTGACAAGTCTAAGGTGGAATGCTATAGATGTGGACGCCTTGGACATTACAAAAATAAATGCTAAAGGAGAAAAGAGATCAATCCAATTTTGTGGAGAGAAGAGAAGAAGAAACATTGTTAATGTCATTCCATGCTATGAAGGTTGCAGATCAAGGTGTATGGGTCGTAGACTCTGGATGCAGCAACCATATGACATGTTGTAAAGAATTCTTCTCAACTCTGGATGAAAATTTTCATACTACTGTTTCTCTTGGCAACAATTCAACTATCCAAGTGATGGGGAAAGGAACCGTAGATATCAAGACTAGAAATGGCTTTGTAGAGTCTATTTCTAATGTATTCTACATTCCCGATCTGAAAGCCAACTTACTTAGTATTGGTCAGTTACAAGAAAAGGGGTATGTGATCACATTCCAAAATGATAAATGTGAGATTTATGACTCCAAAAGAGGATCGATTGCTAAGATGAAAATGACCACCAACCGTCTATATCCGTTGACGTTAAATATCGTTGCCAAAAGTTTGATGGTGAAGAAAGAAGATACCACCTGGCTTTGGCATTTTAGGTATGGTCATCTACACTTCAAAGGATTAAAGACGTTGGTCTTCAAAAAAGATGGTAACTAGGTTGCCAGATATTACTCCTCCAGCAGAAATTTGCGAGAGCTATGTATTAGCAAAACATGAAAGAAATTCTTTTCCATCCGAAAAATCAAGAAGAGCTCAAGCAATTTTGGAGTTGATCATTCATACATATGTGGTCCCATCTCTCCAGCATCAAATGGTGACAAGAAATATTTCATGACCCTCATCGATGATTTTAGTCGAAAAACATGGACTTATTTCTTGCATGCCAAATCAGAAGCCTTTGATTGCTTCAAAAAAATTTGTGCTACTATGAAGACGGAAACTGGAAGAAGGGTCAAGACTTTAAAAACTGACAGAGGTGGAGAGTTCTGCTCGAACGAGTTTATTAAATTTTGTGAAGAGAAGGGCATAAGGAGGCAGTTAACAACAACATATACACAACAAAATGGTGTGGCCGAAAGGAAAAACAGGACCATTCTCAGCATGGTTCGGAGTTTACTAAATAAAGGAGAAGTCCCAAAGGAATTCTGGCCAGAAGCTGTCGTGTGGTCCGTTCACATTCTCAATCGAAGCCCTACTTTTTCTGTTAGAGATATGACTCCACAAGAAGCTATCAGAGCGATCTTGCAGCAGCAAGAATGGCAACAGAAAAATAAGTTGAGAGCTATGTTCAGCTCGCCATCCCGAGGTTCGATGGTCACTATGATCATTGGGCAATGTTGATGGAAAATTTTCTCAGATCAAAGGAGTTTTTTGATATGGTGGAGACGAGTTATGAAGAGACAAATGAAGGCGAGGTACTCTCAGCTAGTCAACAGCAACTGTTGGCAGCATCGAAGTTGAAGGACCTGAAGGTGAAGAACTATTTATTCCAGTCCATTGATAGGACTATCTTGGAAACAATGCTTCAGAAGAAGACATCCAAGGAAATTTAGGATTCTATTAGGAGGAAGTATCAAGGCTCAACGAGAGTAAAGCGTGCTCAACTTCAAGCAGTTAGAAGAGACTTTGAAATTCTTCAAATGCAAAAGGAAGAAACGGTAAATGATTATATTGGCAAGGTTATGAGTCTTGCAAGTAAAATGAGGATGCATGGTGATTCAATCACGGATGTTGCGGTCGCAGAAAAGATTTTGCGATCACTAACTCCAAAGTATGATGACATTGTATGTTCTATCGAAGAAGCAAANGCAGAAAAGATTTTGCGATCACTAACTCCAAAGTATGATGACATTGTATGTTCTATCGAAGAAGCAAACAATGTCGAAGAGATGTAAATAAATGAACTCCAAAGCTCCCTGTTAGTACATGAACAGAGACTCAATCGTACAAATGCAATAGAGGAGATGACAGCCTTAAAGATATCCACACCAAGTGAAACTTCAAGCCCTAGAGGTAGAGGGCAAAGAAGAGGCAGAGGTCATGGGAGAGGCAGTCGAGAAAGAAGTGGAGATGTTGGCAGGTCAGCAGATCTAGTCAGAAACGATTATGACAACAAAGGCAAGAGATACTTTGACAAGTCTAAGGTGGAATGCTATAGATGTGGACGCCTTGGACATTACAAAAATAAATGCTAAAGGAGAAAAGAGATCAATCCAATTTTGTGGAGAGAAGAGAAGAAGAAACATTGTTAATGTCATTCCATGCTATGAAGGTTGCAGATCAAGGTGTATGGGTCGTAGACTCTGGATGCAGCAACCATATGACAGGTTGTAAGGAATTCTTCTCAACTCTGGATGAAAATTTTCATACTACGGTTTCTCTTGGCAACAATTCAACTCTCCAAGTGATGGAGAAAGGAACCGTAGATATCAAGACTAGAAATGG